>NC_058369.1:28780000-29080000 GCF_018350175.1 Felis catus | reverse complement strand
TACTGTTAATGGGAACAGCTAATATTTGTTGAGGGCTTATCAAGTTCCATGCTTGCTGCTGGATGCTTGTTGTCCATGACATTACTGGATCCTCACGATCATACAGAGCTCTGTTGCTGTTCCCATTTTACAGATGAGGGAACCAAGGGAAGTTATGAATCAATGGTGATCGCAAATAAAGGGAGGAAATAAAAGTCCTGGATGTTAATGGTCGAAGGCAATATCTGATAACATGGACTCATTCATTTATTCAATAAAATTTTAGTTGTTGGGGCACCTGGGTGGCTCAGTCGGTTAAGCATCGACTTCGGCTCTGGTCATGATCTCACGGGTCGTGAGTTCAAGCCCCGCGTCGGGCTCTGTGCTGACAGCTCAGAGCCTGGAGCCTGCTTCAGATTCTGTGTCTCCTTCTCTCTCTGTTCCTTTCTTGCTTGCACTCTGTCTCTCTCTCTGTCTCTCTCAAAAATAATAAAACATTAAAAAAAAAGAAATATGTTGCCTTCCTATACACTAATCATGAAGCTGCAGAGAGTGAAATTAAGAAAAGAATCCCACTTACAATTGCACCAAAAACAATAAAATATCTAAGAATAAACATAACCAAAGGGGTGAAAGATCTGTACTTCGCAAACTATAGAACACTGATGAAAGAAATTTAAGACAATGAAAAGAAATGGAAAGACAGGATCCTGGGAAGATGGCGGCGTAGGAGGACGCTGGGCTCACCGCATCCTGAGGAATACTTAGATTCCACCCACACCTGCCTAAACAACCCAGAAAACCGCCAGAAGATTAGCAGAACGGAGTCGCCGGAGCCAAGCGCAGACGAGAGGCCCACGGAAGAGGGTAGGAAGGGCGGCGAGGCGGTGCGCGCTCCACGGACTGGCGGGAGGGAGCCGGGGCGGAGGGGTGGCCCGCCGGCCAAGTAGAGCCCCCGAGTCTGGCTTGCAAAAGCGGAGGGGCCGGAAGGAGTGTGTTCTGACAGCAAGCGGGACTTAACATCTGGAAAGTTATAAGCTAACAGCTCTGCTAGGAGAGTGGGAGGGCTGGAAGACAACGGGAGGGAGAGTTGTTGAGCCCCGGAGACAGAGCACAGCTTGGCGGGGAACAAGGGCACTTGCCAGCGCCATCTCCCTCGCCCATCCCCCAGCCAAAATCCCAAAGGGAACCGGTTCTTGCCAGGGAACTTGCTTGCACCACGTAAACACCCAACGCTGTGCTTCTGTGGATCCGTTCTCCGGCGGGTCTGACTCCCTCCCGGTGCCGCAGGGCCCCTCCTGAAGCGGATCTCTGAAGGAAAAGCGAGCTGAGCCTGCCCCTCCTGCCCCTGTGCACCTTGCCGATCCACCCTGGCTAATATGCCAGATCCCCAGCACCACAAGCCTGGCAGTGTGCAAGTAGCCCAGACGGGCCACACCACCCCACAGTGAGTCCTGCCCCTAGGAGAGGGGAAGAGAAGGCACACACCAGTCTGACTGTGGCCCCAGCGGTGGGCTGGGGGCAGACATCGGGTCTGACTGCGGCTCCGCCCACCAACGCAAGTTATTCAAGACAACACAGGGGAAGTGCCCAGCAGTCCCGCACCACTCCAGGGACTATCCAAAATGACGAAACAGAAGAATTCCCCTCAGAAAAACGTCCAGGAATTAACAACAGCTAATGAACTGATCAAAAATCATTTAAACAATATAACAGAAAGTGAATTTAGAATAATAGTCATAAAAAGAATCGCTGGGCTTGAAAACAGTATAAAGGACAGCAGAGAATCTCTTGCTACAGAGATCAAGGGACTAAGGAACAGCCAGGAGGAGCTAAAAAATGCTATCAACGAGTTGCAAAATAAAATGGAGACAACCATGGCTCGGACTGAAGAGGCAGAGGAGAGAATAGGTGAACTAGAAGATAAAATTATGGAAAAGGAAGAAGCTGAGAAAAAGAGAGATTAAAAAAAACCCAGGAGTATGAGGGGAAAATTAAAGAACTAAGTGATGCACTAAAGAGAAATAATATACGCATAATTGGTATTCCAGAGGAGGAAGAGAGAGGGAAAGGTGCTGAAGGTGTACTTGAAAAAATCATAGCTGAGAACTTCCCGGATCTGGGGAAGGAAAAAGACATTGAAATCCAAGAGGCACAGACGTAACTTGAATCAATCTTCTGCACGACATATCATAGTGAAACTGGCAAAATACAAGGGTAAAGAGAAAATTCTGAAAGCAGCTAGAGATAAATGTGCTCTAACATATAAAGGGAGACCTATAAAACTCGTGACCAATCTCTCTACTGAAACTTGGCAGGCCAGAAAGGAATGGCAGGAGATCTTCAATGTGATGAACAGAAAAAATATGCAGCCAAGAATCCTTTATCCAGCAAGTCTGTCATTTAGAATAGAAGGAGAGATAAAGGTCTTCCCAAACAAACAAAAACTGAAGGAATTCGTCACCACTAAACCAGCCCTGCAAGAGATCCTAAGGGGGATCCTGTGAGACAAAGTACCAGAGACATCACTACAAGCATGAAACCTACGGACATCACAATGACTCTAAACCCATATCTTTCTATAATAACACTGAATGTAAATGGTCTAAATGCACCAACCAAAAGACATAGGGTATCAGAATGGATAAAGAAACAAGACCCATCTGTTTGTTGTCTACAAGAGACTCATTTTAAACCTGAGGACACCTTCAGATTGAGAGTGAGGGGATGGAGAACTATTTATCATGCCCTGGAAGTCAAAAGAAAGCTGGAGTAGCCATACTTATATCAGACAAACTAGACTTTAAATTAAAGGCTGTAACAAGAGATGAAGAAGGGCATTATATAATAATTACAGGGTCTATCCATCAGGAAGAGCTAACAATTATAAATGTCTATGCGCCGAATACAGGAGCTTCCAAATATATAAAACAATTACTCACAAACATAAGCAACCTTATTGATAAGAATGTGGTAATTGCAGGGGACTTTGACACTCCACTTACAGAAATGGATAGATCATCTAGACACACGGTCAATAAAGAAACAAGGGCCCTGAATGGTACATTGGATCAGATGGACTTGACAGGTATATTTAGAACTCTGCATCCCAAAGCAACAGAATATACTTTCTTCTCGAGTGCACATGGAACATTCTCCAAGATAGATTACCTACTGGGTCACAAAACAGCCCTTCATAAGTACACAAGAATTGAGATCATACCATGCATACTTTCAGACCACAATGCTATGAAGCTTGAAATCAACCACAGGAAAAAGTCTGGAAAACCTCCAAAAGCGTGGAGGTTAAAGAACACCCTATTAAAGAATGAGTGGGTCAACCAGGCAATTAGAGAAGAAATTAAAAAATATATGGAAACAAACGAAAATGAAAATACAACAATCCAAACACTTTGGGATGCAGTGAAGGCAGTCCTGAGAGGAAAATACATTGCAATCCAGGCCTATCTCAAGAAACAAGAAAAATCCCAAATACAAAATCTAACAGCACACCTAAAGGAAATAGAAGCAGAACAGCAAAGGCAGCCTAAACCCAGCAGAAGAAGAGAAATAATAAAGATCAGAGCAGAAATAAACAATATAGAATCTAAAAAAAACTGTAGAGCAGATCAACGAAACCAAGAGTTGGTTTTTTGAAGAATAAACAAAATTGATAAACCTCTAGCCAGGCTTCTCAAAAAGAAAAGGGAGATGACCCAAATAGATAAAATCATGAATGAAAATGGAATTATTACAACCAATCCCTCAGAGATAGAAGCAATTATCAGGGAATACTATGAAAAATTATATACCAACAAACTGGACAACCTGGAAGAAATGGACAAATTCCTAAACACCCACATGCTTCCAAAACTCAATCAGGAGGAAATAGAAAGCTTGAACAGACCCATAACCAGTGAAGAAATTGAATCAGCCATCAAAAATCTCCCAACAAATAAGATTCCAGGACCAGATGGCTTCCCAGGGGAGTTCTACCAGATGTTTAAAGCAGAGATAATACCTATCCTTCTCAAGCTATTCCAAAAAATAGAAAGGGAAGGAAAACTTCCAGACTCATTCTATGAAGCCAGTATTACTTTGATTCCTAAACCAGACAGAGACCCAGTAAAAAAAGAGAACTACAGGCCAATATCCCTGATGAATATGGACGCAAAAATTCTCAGTAAGATACTAGCAAATCGAATTCAACAGCATATAAAAAGAATTATTCACCATGATCAAGTGGGATTCATTCCTGGGATGCAGGGCTGGTTCAACATTTACAAATCCATCAATGTGATACATCACATTAATAAAAGAAAAGATAAGAACCATATGATCCTGTCAATCGATGCAGAACAGGCCTTTGACAAAATTCAGCACCCTTTCTTAATAAAAACCCTTGAGAAAGTTGGGATAGAAGGAACATACTGAAAGATCGTAAAAGCCATTTATGAAAAGCCCACAGCTAACATCATCCTCAATGGGGAAAAGCTGAGACCTTTTTCCCTGAGATCAGGAACACGACAGGGATGTCCACTCTCACCGCTGTTTGTTTAACATAGTGTTGGAAGTTCTAGCATCAGCAATCAGACAACAAAAGGAAATCAAAGGCATCAAAATTGGCAAAAATGAAGTTAAACTTTCACTTTTTGCAGATGACATGGTATTATACATGGAAAATCCAATAGACTCCACCAAAAGTCTGCTAGAACTGATACATGAATTTAGCAAAGTTCCAGGATACAAAATCAATGTACAGAAATATTGCATTCTTATGCACTAATAATGAGGCAACAGAAAGACAAATAAAGAAACTGATCCCATTCACAATTGCACCAAGAAGCATAAAATACCTAGGAATAAATCTAACCAAAGATGTACAAGATCTGTATGCTGAAAACTATAGAAAGCTTATGAAGGAAATTGAAGAAGATATAAAGAAATGGAAAAACATTCCGTGCTCATGGATTGGAAGAATAAATATTGTCAAAATGTCAATGCTACCCAAAGCTATCTACACATTCAATGCAATCCCAATCAAAATTGCACCAGCATTCTTCTTGAAACTAGAACAAGCAATCCTAAAATTCATATGGAACCACAAAAGGCCCCGAATAGCCAAAGTAATTTTGAAGAAGACCAAAGCAGGAGGCATCACAATCTCAGACTTTAGCGTCTACTACAAAGCTGTAATCATCAAGACAGCATGGTATTGGCACAAAAACAGACACATAGACCAATGGAATAGAATATAAACCCCAGAACTAGACCCACAAATGTATGGCCAACTAATCTTTGACAAAGCAGGAAAGAACATCCAATGGAAAAAGTCTCTTTAACAAATGGTGCTTGGAGAACTGGACAGCAACATGCAGAAGATTGAAACTAGACCACTTTCTCACACCATTCACAAAAATAAACTCAAAATGGATAAAGGACCTGAATGTGAGACAGGAAACCATCAAAACCCTAGAGGAGAAAGCAGGAAAAGACCTCTCTGACCCCAGCCATAGGAATTTCTTACTTGACACATCCCCAAAGGCAAGGGAATTAAAAGCAAAAATGAACTACTGGGACCTTATGAAGCTAAAAAGCTTCTGCACAGCAAAGGAAACAACCAACAAAACTAAAAGGCAAACAATGGAATGGGAAAAGATATTTGCAAATGACATATTGGACAAAGGGCTAGTATCCAAAATCTATAAAGAGCTCACCAAACTCCACACCCAAAAAACAAACAACCCAGTGAAGAAATGGGCAGAAAACATGAATAGACACTTCTCTAAAGAAGACATCCGGATGGCCAACAGGCACATGAAAAGATGTCGCTCCTCAACGTCATTCCTCATCAGGGAAATACAAATCAAAACCACACTCAGATATCACCTCACGCCAGTCAGAGTGGCCAAAATGAACAAATCAGGAGACCATAGATGCTGGAGAGGATGTGGAGAAACGGGTAACCTCTTGCACTGTTGGTGGGAATGCAAACTGGTGCAGCCGCTCTGGAAAACAGTGTGGAGGTTCCTCAAAAAATTAAAAATAGATCTACCCTATGACCCAGCAGTAGCACTGCTAGAAATTTACCCAAGGGATACAGGAGTACTGATGCATAGGGGCACTTGTACCCCAATGTTTATAGCAGCACTCTCAACAATAGCCAAATTATGGAAAGAGCCTAAATGTCCATCAACTGATGAATGGATAAAGAAATTGTGGTTTATATACACAATGGAGTACTATGTGGCAATGAGAAAGAATGAAATATGGCCCTTTGTAGCAACATGGATGGAACTGGAGAGTGTTGCTAAGTGAAATAAGCTATACAGAGAAAGACAGATACCATATGTTTTCACTCTTATGTGGATCCTGAGAAACTTAACAGAAACCCATGGGGGAGGGGAAGGAAAAAAAAAAAAAAGGAGGTTACAGTGGGAGAGAGCCAAAGCATAAGAGACTCTTAAAAACTGAGAACAAACTGAGGGTTGATGGGGGGTGGGAGGGAGGGGAGGGTGGGTGAAGGGTATTGAGGAGGGCACCTTTTGGGATGAGCACTGGGCATTGTATGGAAACCAATTTGACAATAAACTTCATATATTGAAAAAAAAAGAAATGGAAAGACATTCCATGCTCATGAATTGGAGGAACAAATATTATTAAAATTCTATGCTATCCAAAGCAATCTACAGATTTAATGCAATCTCTATCAAAATACCAACAGCATGTTTCACAGAACTAGAACAAACAATCCCCAAATTTGCAAGGAATCATGAAAGACCTCAAGTAGCCAAAGAACTCTTGAAAAAGAAAAACAAAACAAAACAAAACAAAACAAACCACAACTGGAGGTATTATAATTCCAAATTTCAAGTTATATTACAAAGTGGTAGTAATTTAAACAGTATGGTGCTGCCATAAAAGTAGACACATAGATCAATAGAATAAAAGAGAAAACCCAGAAATAAACCCACAGATATATGGTCAATTAACCTTGACAAAGGAGGAATGAATATACAATGGGAAAAAGACAGCCTTTTCAACAAATGGTATTGGGAAAACTGGACAGCTATATGCAACAGAATGAAGCTGGACCACTTTCTTTCACCACACACAAAAATTAACTCAAAATAGATTAAAGACCTAAATGTGAGACCTGAAACCATAAAAATCCTAGAAGAGAGCACAGGCAGTAATCTCTGACATTGGCCATAGCTACATTTTTCTAGATATATCTCCTGAGGCAAGGGAAACAAAAGCAAAAATAAACTATTGGGACTACATCAAAACAAAAAGTTTCTGCACAGTGAAGGAAATGATCAACAAAACTAAAAGACAACCTAGTGAATAAGAAAAGATATTTGCAAATGACATATCTAGTAAAGGGTTAGTGTCTATAATATATAAAGATCTGATGCAACTCAATGCCTAAAAAACAAATAATCCAATTAAAAAAATGGACACAAGGGGCGCCTGGGTGGCTCAGTCAGTTAAGTGTCTGACTTTGGCTCAGGTCATGATCTCACAGTTTGTGGGTTTGAGCCCCGTGTTGGGCTCTGTTCGGACAGCTGAGAGCCTGGAGCCTGCTTTGGATTCTGTGTCTCCCTCTCTCTCTGCCCTTCCCCCGCTCATGCTCTGTCTCTCTCTCTCTCTCTCTTAAAAGTAAATGAACATAAAAAAATTTTTTGTAAAAAATGGACAGAAGACATGAATAGACATTTCTCCAAACAAGACATACAGATGATCAATAGACTCATGAGAAGATGTTCATTATCATTTACCATCAGGGAAATGCAGATCAAAATCATAATGAGGTATGACCTCACACCTATCAGAATGACTAAAATCATGAAACAACAAGTCAAGGAATGTGAGGATGCATTGTTGGTGGGAACGCAAACTGGCACAGTCACTGTGGAAAACTGTATGGAGCTTCGTCAAAAAAATAAGAATAGAACTATCCTACAATCCAGGAACTACATTACTGAGTATTAACCCAAAAAATACAAACACTAATTCAAAGGGATACATGCACCTCTATGTTTGTTGCAGCATTATTTACAATAGCCAGACGACCGAAGCAGTCCAAGTGTCCACTGACAGATGAATGGATAAAGAAAAGGTGATATAAAATGGAATATTATATAGCCACAAAAAAGAATGAAATCTTATCTTTTGCAACAAAATGGATGCAGCTAGAGGGTACAATGTTGAGCGAAATAAGTCACTCAGAGTAGTACAAATACCATATGATCTCAGTCATATGTGGAATTTAAGAAACAAAACAAATGAGCAGAGGGAAAAAAAAGAGAGATAAACCAAGAGACAGACTCTTAACTATAGAGAACAAACTGATGGTTACAGAAGCGAGGTGGGTGGGAGGATGGGGGAACTAGGAGATGGGGAGGAATGAATGCACTTATGGTGAAAAAAAGAAGATTTAAGAAAAGAAAGAGAATTTGCCCTTCCTCTGTCTTTTTGTTCTTTTTGAGTCTGCAACGGATTGGATGATGCCCCCCACATTGGTGAAGGGGGAGCTTTTCCACTCAGTCTATTGATTCAAGTGCTAATCTCTTCCAGGAACACCCTCACAAACACAACCAGAAATAATGTTATACCAGCTATCTGGGCATCCCTCAGCCCAGTCAAGATGACACATAAAATTAATCATCACACGGATATAGAATGTAGTCATTAAAATGGCAAACAGGAAGAATAATGAAGACATGGGGAAATGCTCCCAAGCAAATTCCTAACATGGAATACAGCGAAATTTTATTTTTGAAAGTTTTGTGTATGCATAGAAAATTGATTAAGAAAGGCGTATTCTAAATGTTAGCAATGACAAAAATTAATGTTAGCCATGGGTATCTGGGGGTAGTGAAATGATAGTGGTTTTCCATTCTAATTTTTCTTACCTTTACTTAAAAAAATATCCTACAATAAACATGTATTACTTTGGTAATTTGCAAAAATGATAAAATTTATGATAAAGAGCCAGAAAGGATAGGAGACAGAGAGGGTGTGAGAAAGAAAGAAAGAAAGAAAGAAAGAAAGAAAGAAAGAAGAAAGAAAGAAAGAAAGAAAGAAAGAAAGAAAGAAAGAAAGAAAAGGAGAGAGAGAGGAAGGGAGGAATGAAGGAAGAAGAAAAGAAGGAAGGAAGGAAAGAAAAAAAGAAAAGAACGAGAAAAGAATGAGAGGGGGGAAGGAGGGAGAAAGGGAAGAAGAAAGGAAGGAAGGAAAAGCTAGTTAAAGGCTTTTAAGTCAACTGAGTACAGGAAACAAAAACTGAACATAGCCTGAATAGGTTAATGTTTGAAACAATAGACAGCAACATTATATTATGTGACCCAACTGTTCCTTTCTCTTGTATATGTTTGGTTCCTCTTTTGTGGACCCAGTTGTTTTAGACAGAGATTTAGGTTTGACTAGGCAACTAAGCCTTGTGGTTTGCCCTGTGCTATAAATTTCTTGACCCATACATTGCTCTGCTATGGGGATATCGAAGCACTTCATGAATGTTTTCACTTTAATTATCATCACAGCCAGATGCTTCAGTAACAGGCACCATTTTGGAAATTCTGTTCACAATTTATGAACTTGTGGAATTACTGAATCCAGTCCTTGTGCCATATCACTCCTGGAGTACAAGTGAAAAACAAAAATAAATACAAAACAATTATGGTGAGGATAATGACTAAATCACAAGAAAAATAAAATTATTGCTATTTTATCTGAACCTTGGAGAAACTTAACTGTGGTATAAAAGTGGGCAAATGTGTGCTTTTAACTATATATATATATAATGTTGGAATTGAAACATGGATGCTGTTACAATCTTACTTTCTCTAATACGAATGTGCTAGGGTGGTACAAAATTACAACGTGGATGTGGAAAATGATTTAAAAATGTTATGTTTTGAGGAGGTGGGGGAGAGGGACAATGGGTGATGGGCTTGAGGAGGGCACTTTTTGGGATGAGCCCTGGGTGTTGTATGTAAGCCAATTTGACAATAAATTGTATTCATAAAAAAATAAAAAATAAAAAATGTTACGTCTTACAGGGTTGGGGAGGCTGGGTAGCTGGCACCAGGACTGGGTCCAGTGCAAAATGAAAGGGTAGAACCCTTTGTTCAAAATGGATTAAAAACCCCCAGAGTGTCAGGGTGCCTGACTGACTCAGTTGGAAGAGCATGTGATTCTTGATCTCAGGGGCATGAGTTTGAGCCCCACGTTGGGGGTAGAGATTACTTAAATAAATAAACAAACTTAAAGAATATTTCAAAAAAGGAATCTCAAGATTGTCAAAACAGAGCATTAACCCCAGTGCAGAGTCCTTCTTAAGTGGGGGTGGCGGTGGGTAGGGGGAGATTTGTATGACTGCTCAAGTCGCACACCCATGAGGCCAACCTCTGTGGCAATGAGCCTAGAGGCAGAATACCAGGACACTGGTCCAGTTTTGTCACTAACTATATGACCAACCCAGTCAGTTATTCCCTCAAAACTTCCTGCTTCTCATCTTTAAAATCAAAAAGATATTTCTGGGGAAACACTTGGTTGTGAGTGATAGAAGTTCAACTCCAATTAGCTGAAGATTTGGGGGGGTTCATGAAACAGTCCAGGGCTGACACTGGCCTTATTCTAGAGCAGGAATCTGTGAACTTTTTCTGTAAACAGCAGGAGAGTAAATATTTTCAGCTTTGTCTGCCTTATGATCTCTGTCACAACTACTCAACTGTGTTTTGTTTTGTTTTTAATGTTTATTTATTTTCTGAGACAGAGTGAGACAGAGCACAACCAGGGGAGGGGAAGAGAGAGAAGGGCTGTCAGCACAGAGCCCGACATGGGGCTCAAACCCATGAACCACAAGATCATGACCTGAGCCAAAGTTGGAGGCTTAACTGACTGAGCCACCCAGGTGCCCTATGTGTTGTTGAAGCACAAAAGCCAGAGACAAGATGCAAATGAATGAACATGGCCGTGTTCTAATAAAACTTTATGGACACTATATATGAGTTTCATAAAATTTTCATGTGTCACAAAATATTCTTCTTTTGATTTTTTTCCTGAACCATATAAAAATGTAAAAGCTATGGGTGCATGGGTGACCCAGTAGGTTAAGCGTCTGACTTCGGCTCATGTCATGATCTCATGAGTTCGAGCACTGCATTGAGCTCTCTGCTTTTATCACAGAACCCGCTTTAGATCCTCTGCCCTCCCTTAGAGATCCTCCCTGCAAAAAGAAACATTAAAAAAAATTGTAAAAGTCATATTTAGCTCACGGGCCATACAAAAAGAGGTGGAGGGCTGGATTTGACCTTTGGATATCAGTTTGATGACTCATGTTCTAGACCCAGAAGGCATTATCAGGTCCTGGTGTCAGTGTGCATGTTTCTCTTCCACATGGCTCTGTTCCTCCTTTGGTGTTGATCTTATTCTTTTTAACTATAGATAGACTTCTCCACATGACCAGGTGAGTGGAGGTGGGATGAGGAGTAAGATCAATGTGAATTCTCACCTTACGACTCTAATTTGGTTACCTCCGAGGAAAGAGCGTCTCTTCTGTCTTCTACTATCTGCAACTATAATCCTGTCGGACCGTATGGATCTGGCTTACGTGTTTACCATGGTTCAACCACTGTAGATAAATAGGTGGGATGTTCTGATTAGTCAGCCAGGGCAAAGTCTTGGAGACATGTACTCCTGTGGCAGCTGTGGAGAGTGGATCCCATAAACTTGCCATCCCCATCAGACCCACATGACCTTCCCATGTCCTTTCTCTTTCAAATTACCACTGCCCAAAAGCTCGAAGGCATTCTCCATTTTTGCATAGCTGACTCCTTCTGCTCCCAGTTCCTTTTCAGCCAGTGGCAATTTGGCATCTCTACTCTTCCTCTGTCACCAAAGAGGCTTTCTTGGACCCCAAGAATCTCCAGATTGCTACATCTTTGTCTTAAGTTCTTAAATAGGCCACCAAATTTTAGAAAGCTGAGCATACGCTCCCACTTGATGCCTCTTCTCGGCTTTCATAATTCTGTAAGGTGCATTGCAGTGCATTGCAGTTTATGACAACTACATTATCTCACCGAATCCTTAGCGCAAATGTGAAGATAGAAAGGGTAGGTCTTGTTGTCCCCACTTTAGATTGAGACCGACGCTCAGAAATGTTAAGTGACTTGTTTCACAGTTCTACATCCTCAATATCCAACAAAGCTAGGACTTGATTGCTAGTCCTTTGACACTAAGACTTCTTGCTCAGTGTAAATGCCGATCTCTTATAGCAATCAGTCCATCTCTTCCTTTTCTTCTAACTTCTCAGTCTCCCTGGCTGGGTCCTGTTTTACCAGGCGGTCATGAAGGATCTGTACTTTCTCCAGGCATTTCATTTCTTGGGCAATAATTCCTACTTGAGATGACTCTTACAAGGCTTTCCAGGTCTCTGTTGTTGATATGAGCCATCACTCTCTCTGTACCATGACTTCCATAATTTTTTAATATCCACATATGGCTTTAATCATATAATGTCTCCTGTATGCCTCATTCCCTGATGCAGAAAATTTCAGTCACATCCCGCCCCCCCCACCCCCCTGCCTGCCTTAGCTTCACTTTCTGACTACATTGCTGTATGCCTAGGAGGTAAACATTTTTTCATTACCATGCAATTAAACTTAAAAACGTTTGTGTGTTGGGGCTGCTGGGTGGCTCAGTTCATTCAGTGTTTAACTCTTGATTTCAGCTCAGGTCATGATCTCACGGTTATGGGCACGAGCCCCACATTGGGCTCCAGACTGGGCGTGTAGCCTGCTTGAGATTCTTTCTCTCTCCCTCTACTTCTCCTCCACTTGCACTCTCTCTCTTTTTCTCAAAAAAAAAAAAACCCCACAAAACTTTTGTGCACCTAAAGACACTATCAGCGGGGTAAAAAAGCAACCCATAGACTAGTAGAAAAGATTTATAAGTCATCTATCTGATAAGGGATTAATATCCAAAATATATAAAGAGTTCCTACAACTCAACAACAACAACAAAACAAACAACCCGACTAAAATATGGACAAAAGATTTGAATAGACATTTTCTGAATGAAGATAGGTAAATGGTGAATAAACACATGAAAAGATGCTCAACCTAACTAATCATTAGGGAAGTGAGAATCAAAACCATAATGAGATACTACTTCATACTCGTTAGGATGGCTATTTAAAAACCAAAAACCAAAAAATAACAAAGACAACCCAGAAAATAACAAGTATTGATGAGCATGGGGAGAAATTGGAACCCTTGTGCATTGCTGGTGGGAATAAAAAATGGTGCAGCCATGGTAGAAAACAGTAAGGATGGTTCCTCAAAAAATTGAACATAGAATTACCATATGATCCATCAGTTTCATATCTGGGTATATCCCCCAAAGAAGTGAGAGCAGGGATTTGGATAAGTATTTGCCTGCTGATGTTCATAGCAGTGTTATTCACAACAGCTGAAAGATGAAAACAACCCAAATGTCCACTGACAGATGAATAGATAAAACGTGGCACATATATATATATATATATATAATATATATATTTATATATATATAATATGTATATACCATATGTATATATGTATATACATATGTATATGTATATATTGTATATATTATATACAATATGTATAATATGTATATATATATAAATATATATATATATATATATATATATAGTCAAATATTATTCAGCCTTGAAAAAGGAATGGAATTCTGATACATGTTACAAAATGAGTGAGTCTTGAAGACATTAGGTCAGGTAAATAATGCAGACACAAAAGGACAATTATTGTGCGTTTCCACTTACATGAGATACATAGGAAAATCTAATTCAGAAAGTTGAGGAGTGGTTATCATGGTTTGTGGGGGGAATAATGGGGAGCCATTGCTAAGTGGGCACAGAGTTTCAGTGTGGAAGGATACAAAGTTCTGAAGATGAGGGGCGCCTGGGTGGCTCAGTCTGTTAAGCTTCTGACTTTGGCTCAGGTCATGATCTCATGCTCCCTGAGTTCAAGCCCCACACTGGGCTCTGTGCTGACAGCTCAGAGCCTGGAGCCTCCTTCGGATTCTGTGTCTCCCTCTCTCTCTGCTCCTCCCCTATTCATGCTCTGTCTCTCAAAAATGAATAAATGTTAAAATTTTTTTTTAAAAAGTTCTGAAGATGGATAGTGGTGATGGTTGCACAACAGAGTCAATGTCCTTAATGCCACTGGATTGTTAACTTTAGGTATAATGGTAAATTTTATGTTTTGTGTATTTTACCACCAAAAAAAAATTACAAGAGTTCCTGTTGAGCCAAATTGCATTGCAGAGGACATCTCTAATGTTCTGTGCAGTCTCTTGTAGCGGTGGTATAACATGGTGGTTGAGTACCCTCATTCCAGAGAAAGACAGCCAGCCATAAGATCGAACCCCAGCCTCATCACTTATGAATTATGTGACCTTGGGCCAGTTACGTCCTTCAATGTGTCTCACTCTCCCTAGCTGTGGAATCAGCATGGTTATGAACGGTGACAGCGTCATGGGCAGTTATAGTGTGGTTTCACATATTTTACATATGCTAAATAATAAGTACAATTTATGGAGTTTCTCAATGGGTTCTTTGCCTCCCGGGCTATCACTTGGGATGGAATCTCTGTGCAATCATCCATTTTCATGGACGTATGGAGTCTTAATATCTTCAGTTTGCTTTAGCCTCACTCCCCCATCATCTGCCTAATGGACTCAGACCTGCAAAGGATGAGTGAGCTAGACAGGTGAGGCTTGTCAGCCATCCTTGGCAAAGATCCAGGACACGGATATAATTTAGCAGCCGTTTTCATACCGCACATTTCTGCCTCGCTCTGCAGTGCTGGTCCCTGTATGTCTGTGTGTACACGGGGGCTAATGATATTTGGGGTGTGCTTTGTGATATGATTAAGGCAGAGGCTGCACAGGGTATTATTTAATTAGGACAGATGTGTCTCCATGCCCATTTAGGAAGCTGTTTCTTGTCTTGCTATACAATTCCACAGAGCGTATCTGAGGGCAGAGTTCCCGTTGAACTCTGCGAGAGGTCTGTCCTCAGATAAGCATCACAACCCTTGGAACATGAGCAGGAAGTAGGCCCTTTTGAGATCATTAACTAGTGTGAGTTAAAAAAAAAAAAAAACTATGTCATGATATAGGAGCAAAATGTTAAAGCTTGTCCTAACTATAGAGAAGAATATGTTGATTTGTCTTTCCTCATTAGAAATTTGGGCCGGTTTAACCATTCTGAGGTTTACCTTTGTATTATCTATGAAGTATGGGGTTATAAAGTAAATGAATCAGATAAATAAGAGAGTTCAGGTAATGTTGAACCCACTTTTTGAGAATCAACTGCTATTAAATGGTTTAACTGGACCAGTTGCAAGGCATACTCCCCCATTCTTTTTTTCTGGTCTAAATTTGTCTCATTCCTCTCCCACCTGCTATGGTCCCCACTCCCCCGTGTATTTTTTCCATGTTATTTTATTATATGTCTTTGACCCTTAGGCAGGAAATCCTGTTCCTTTGTCTTCTAGTGCCGGGCAATTAATAAAACATTAACAGAACGCTGAGCAGGAGTCAGTCTGTGTTAAATGCTGGAGACACAGAGAGAAAAGAGGCATGGCAGAAGATGACCTCACAGATTTAAAGCATGGACATGGGTGTTAGATGCACATGGCTTTGAGTCCTGGCTCTGTCACTTAATGGTTAGGTTGCTAGGCAAAGTTCTTAATCTCTGTGGTCTCAGATTTCTGAGGCATAAAATGTAGAGAAGCATAATATCTTCTCCAGAGAATTGTGACAGAAATCAGGTGACACCGTGAGTGAATTAAGCGGGTATTTCTAGTTGCAAGGTTCAGACACAGAGTAAACAATGGCACAAGGCAAAAAAGAGGCTACAGTGGGTCAGATACTTGGAAAGTCTAGAAGTGGATTTCAGGGATAGCTGGATCCAGGACACTTAATATCATCGGGGTTCAGCTTGTTTTTTCCATCTCTAAGTTTTGCTTCTTTCTGTGTTGGCATCGTTCTTAAGAGACCTCTCCAGTTTTACATTATCATCCTTAGGGCTAATCACCACAGAAGAAAGAGGCCATTTCCCTCCCAATAGTTTCAGCCAAAGTATCACCAGTTCTTATTGGTTCAACTTGGGTCAATCCTGACCAATGACAATAGTCAGGGAGATGGAATATTTTGAGAAGCCCAAACTGGATCACATGCCTGCTCAGCTAAACCAAATGGACTGTAAGTGTGTGTGTGCGTGTGTGTGTGTGTGTGTGTGCATGTGTGTAGGCATGGGAAGTGAAAGAAGCTCTTCAAAGTAAAATCTGGATGTTATTTCCAAAAGAAAAGGAAATAGATGCCAGTAGACAAAAAGTAGGTGTACCCACGAGTGGGTTAACATAGAGAAATATTTATTATTATTATTATGATTACGTTGAAAATGATTAAAATAAAGAGAAATTAAGTCATGAAATCATGAAATCATGGTTTGATTAAAATAATGAAATGATTAAAATGAAAATAAAATGGGAAACAATTGGTTTCCTGTCAGAGAAGTTTGGAGAAGAGAAGCAGGAAATTAGAAGGAAGAAGGTTGTTACCGAATGCAGACCCGCAGTAGTTAGAGAAGAAGGTCAGTGAAAATGACTGAAAATATTCCAGAACTCTTTGCTCCTTGACAGTTCCTGAGTATCCTTGAATGATAGTACAGGCCAACCATGAAAATGCCCATAAAAAGCATTCTTGGTGAAAGATGTACTTTCACAATGTCAGAGGGGTGTCTGACTGTTCAGAAATATTTAGCCTCTATTGGGTAGGCTGCTTTATAAATTAATTGATCTCTAAGACAGCCAGATTTGTTAGTCCTCTTTGTGTTCCTTTGGTGTCTTCCTTAGCATTTTGCACATGGGTAAGGAGCACTAAATACTTGTTGATTAATACAGGTAAAAAGAAGCAATTAATGAACATTTACAAATGGGTCTCATTCACCAATTAAAACTGGCCCTAACATCAGGTCCAGGACTTTGTTAGCCATTTTTTTCATTTCAGGGGCAGGTACTAGAAAACCAACAATTATTTTGTTTTCGAATATTTTCTGGTTTATATTTTACTAAGTTTGACCAGTCTTATCCTCATTAATACAAATTAGTGTCATTTGAGAGTGCACACACTCTTGAATACTTATTCTTCTGTTCCCACACTGTTGAAAAACAGTTTTCTTACATTAGTGTTCCCAAAGTGTGCTTATTTCCAGCTCTTCCACTTTAAGTTCAGGTATCTTTTAAATGGACAAAGATAAAGATAAATATCTTGCATATAAACCCTTAAAGACAGACACCTCAATTCCAGAATTTTTTCTGTTTGCAGCCAAAAAAAAAAAAAAAAATCAGTATCAAATCCTCATTGTTTATAATCCCATTATGTTCCTAAGACATTGAGTCATGTCATGTTTTGGACTGATTGATGTTTTTTCCCCTTTTTTTCCCTATTAATGCAGAAAGATCAGTATCTTGGCTTCTGAAAAATGTGTTTCAAGATCTGTTTCATTTAGGAAGATCATATGATGAACAGGAAGTATGAACAGCTTACCATAGAAAATGTTTCATTTTTTAATGAACTTTTAATAATAATTATTAAATCAGTTTAAAAATAATAATAAGTTCAACCCATTGTTTTCCATCCATCATGCCTTGAGGAATATGTTCTGCCTGATTTATGATGCACAACTTTATTATTTTTCTAAGTTATACTCAATACTCACAAGGTGCTCTGGTTAATTGGGAAACATTTTATCATTTGACTTTGCACTTAAGAATCCTTAATCCATTTTTTTCCCTGTGAATTTCTAGAAACTATGGCCACTACTTTTGGATTTTCACTCTCTTTTGGCCCTATTACCTGACTCTAGGCCCTGCTCTATTGCCTTGAAAAATCTCCTTGACTAGCAGTTCCTATCATTATCCTGTCTATGACTGTACTTTATAGTGCTAAGGGTTTGCCATAGAGATGAATCAAACATTTATTGGCTCAATTTGATCATCAGAGAAGGTACCCATATCAAACTAATTGGAGCAGTTGTGGAAAGAAAATACAAACATTTACGTATATGTATTTAATGCGTGTTTATACATGCATTAAATTTTTTTAACTAACCAATCAGCTTGTCTAGGTAATCCACTTCTTTATTAAAAAAAAATAAAGAAGTCAGTTTTTTTTAATCATAGCTTACATTATTTTTTTTTTAATTTTTTTTTTCAACGTTTATTTATTTTTGGGACAGAGAGAGACAGAACATGAATGGGGGAGGGGCAGAGAGAGAGGGAGACACAGAATCAGAAACAGGCTCCAGGCTCTGAGCCATCAGCCCAGAGCCTGACACGGGGCTTGAACTCCGGGACCGCGAGATAGTGACCTGGCTGAAGTCGGACGCTCAACCGACTGCGCCACCCAGGCGCCCCTTTTTTTTTTTTTAATTTTTTTTCAACGTTTATTTATTTTTGGGACAGAGAGAGACAGAGCATGAACGCGGGAGGGGCAGAGAGAGAGGGAGACACAGAATCGGAAACAGGCAACTTACATTATTTATGACCCATCCAGGAGATGGGCAAAACATAAACCTTTTTTTTTTAGAGCGCAAGTCTCTTTGGAAAATGGTAGACCAGTTGGGTGGTTCATTACTTCAAATCATGTATTCAAGCAACATCTTAATGGCCAGGGTGGAATTACAGTCACTTAAATGTATAAGATTAGTTTTTATATTGACTTAGAAAAGTATCTACAAAACATCTAGCTACGATATTATTGTTTTTAAATGTAAACCTCAATTTATTTTAATTAATTAATCAATTTTTATATTTGTAGAGAGAGAGCACACATGAGTGGGGGAGAGAGGCAGAGGGATAAAGAGAGAATACTAAGCAGGTTCCACACTCAGTGTGGAGCCCAATGTGGAGCGAGCCTGCTTGATCCCCATGACCTGAGCCAAAATTAAGAGTCTGACACTCACCTGACTGAGACACCCAGGCACCCCTGTTATTATTTTAATTGTTACTTACTCAACATCATCCCTTTATCCCTCGGGAGACGGGAGGATACTGGTGGCTGAGAAACATTTTGACTATTCCTATATCCCCATGTTGTTTCCAGCCTTAACCTCTTCCATATGGCAAGATTATGTTCAAGGGACTTTAGAAGCAGCATGGCAATATGTATTGTTGAAGAATGCAACATGAATCACTCTCCATACAGCGATGTTACATTCTGTATTAAACAATTACATTACAGTTTTTATGGGTACCTAAAACGACCAGCTGGCTCTATTTTCTGGACCAAGCAAACAGCCCATATAACAGTGTGTAATACCTCCCCAGAGGAGTAAATTGTCTATATTGAGGGGAATGGTTTTACTGGTCATCCAGGCCATGGAGAGGAAGAGGAGGAGACTACAACCTATATCATCTTAGCTTTAGCAGTGATGTTATCTGGACACAATTCTGTTACACAATGAATTGGTTGACCCCTTTGATGCTGCTTAGATCATTTTTGTACAAGCTAGATTGCCAGGAGGATGTGAAACTAACAGTGGATTGGGTGCAAATTATTCAGAAAACAGAGGAAGAGAAAATTAAAAATCAGTCAAAGGGTTTTGGTTATCTAACATAACCTATATAAGCCATTTTTAGTCTCATAGATTTTTAATTTTTTTTTCAACGTTTTTTATTTATTTTTGGGACAGAGAGAGACAGAGCATGAACGGGGGAGGGGCAGAGAGAGAGGGAGACACAGAATCGGAAACAGGCTCCAGGCTCCGAGCCATCAGCCCAGAGCCTGACACGGGGCTTGAACTCACGGACCGCGAGATCGTGACCTGGCTGAAGTCGGACGCTTAACCGACTGTGCCACCCAGGCGCCCCTAGTCTCATAGATTTTTAAAAACAGTGTTATTGAGGTATAATTTATAAACCATGCAGTCCACTCATTTAAAGCATGTAGTTCAGTGATTTTTAACCAGTATACAGTTGTGTGACCAGCACAACAATCTAATTTTTGAATATTTTTATCACTACCCAAAAATGCTCATTTGCAGTCTCTTCTTGTTTCCACCCCTACCCTCAGGCAACCATTAATCTACTTTCTGTTTCTACAGATTTGCCTTTTCTGAACATTTCACATAAAGGGAATCATACAATATGTTGTCTTTTGTATTTGGCTTGTTTCACTCAGTCCGATATTTTTTGGGTTCATCCACATCGTAGCATTTATTAATACTTTATTCATTTTTATAGTATTCTATTGTATGAACACCCCACATTTTGTTTATCCACGCGCCGGTTGAGAGATGTGTGCGTTGTTTCCACCTTTGAGCTACCATGAATAATGCTGTTATGAACATTTGTGTGCCAGCCGTTATGTGGACATACGTTTTCTTCCGCCGGTTAGATACCTAAGAATGAGTTTGCTGTGTCGCACAGTAAACTTATAATTAACATTTTAAGAAACTTCCAAACTGTTTTCCAAAGAGGCGGTACCATTTGGTCTTCTCACTAGCAGTCTGTGTGAGGGTTCCAGTTTCTCTCCACCCTGTCAACACTGGTTATTGTGTGTCATCTTGATTACAGATATTCTTGTACGAGTAACACAGTCTCTCATAAAGTTTAAGGGGCATTCATTCTCACCCATGCATCCTTCAGTCATTCATCAGACAACTGCTGAATATTTACTATGTACTAGTCCCTATTCTAGGCACCGAGTGTACGCACAAGAATAAAGCAACATCTTTTTTTTTTTTAAGTTTTAATTTCAATTCCAGTATCGTTAACATACAGGGTAATATTAGTCTCAGGTGTACAAGATAGTGATTCGACGCTTTCATGCATCACCAGGTGTTCATCGTGATGAGTATATGCCTTAATCCCCATCACCTGTCTCACCCATCCTCCTGCCCACTTCCCTTCTGATAACCGTCAGTTTGTTCTCGATAGGTAAGTGTCTGTTTCTGGCTTTGCCTCTCTCATTTCTTTTCCCTTTTGCTTCTTCATTTTGTTTCTTAAATTCCACATATGACTGAGATCATATGGTATTTGTCTTTCTGTGACTGACTTATTTCGTGAAGCAGCATCTTTAACACTGAGAAGTTCATAGACTACTAGAAGTTTAAAAGGCCTAGATATATGACATTGCCTTTCCCACATTTGACTATTTCTAGGTAATACATATTTCTCCTTCCATGCCCTCTGCCACTAAACGTTGGACCACAAATAACACCTGGCCGACTCCACTGTCAGGCCACCTGCCTGCCATTGCTAAGGCACCATCAAAGTCACATGAGTTTGATTACTCAGATATCCTCTCAGAGAGGTTGTCATAGAAGACAGTCAATGACTTCATGGGTCTGAGGATGTCACTGCTGGACCGTACCTCAGGTGAGAAGGTGGGAGGAAGCTGGGCCACGGCAAGGGGGTGGAGCTGATTCTGAGATGCAGAAATGAGAAAAGCCAGGTGGAGAACTCTTGGTTGTTTTCTTCTTTGTGCTCCGGTTTGCATAACGCCCAGCTAAACTTTGTTTCCTCTTTTCGGATTTTGTGAGATTGTTGTAGCATTACAATGAACCCCCACCTCCCATTTTCATTTGAGCTACTTTGAGTAGGTTTCCACTGCTTATAATCGAAAGAGCTTTGAGGAAAAAGGCTATAAAGTTAACTCATGATCATTTAAAAAATTTTTGGGAGGGGGTGGCACCTGGGTGGCCTAGTCAGTTAAGCATCCGACTTCGGCTCAGGTCATGGTTCATGGGTTTGAGCCCCATGTAGGGCTCTGTGCTGACAGCTCAGAGCCTGGAGCCTGCCTCAGATTCTGTCTCCCTCTCTCTCTGCCCCTCCCCGACTCACACTCTGTTTCTCTCTCTCTCTCAAAAATAAATAAACATTAAAAAATTAAAAAAAATTTTTTTTAATTTTAGAGAGAGAGAGTGCATGAGAGGGAGGGAGGAGCAGTAGGAGAGAGAGAGAGAGAGAGAGAGAGAGAGAGAGAGAGAACCTTTTTTCAAAAGAGTGTTTATTTATTTATTTTGGGCAGGAAGGGACAGAGAGAGAGAGAGAGAGGGAGAGAGAGAGAAGCCTAAGCAGACTCCATGCTGTCAGTGCAGAGCCCGATGTGCGACTCAATCTCATGACCTTGGGATCATGACCTGAGCTGAAATCAAGAGTCAGACACTCAACCTACTGAGATACCCACATGCCTCTTAACTCATAATCATTTTGTGAGCATTCTCACTCTTAAGTTATTGTAAATAGGCCTTTCCAATTGACCATAATTTATCACTTCTTTCTTACTATGGTCCCACAGATAGTGTTTAATTCTCTATATTAATAATGGTAAACAGTGAAATGTGTAAGCCAAATCACTAGATCACCTCTTCCTCCTTTCAAATTTCATAGCTCTCTTTTTTTTTTTTAATAATTTCTACATGCAGTGTGGGGCTCAAACTCACAACCCTGAGATTCAAGAGTCACATGCTCTACTGACTGAGCCAGATAGGCACCCCATCAATTTTCATAGCTCCCTTTGTAATGATTAGAAAACAATCCTCTGAACATTTGTATCCTCTGAACATTTCACTATTATTCATTCAACAAACACTTGTTGACTACCTGCTTATTTCAGAAAGTATCTATTATCCTGGAAAGATGAGATAAACAGGTGGTTCCCTGCCTTCAGTGAGCTCTCCCATGGGTGGTAGTCTAGGGTCAAACAAAGTAACAGAGAAGGATTAAAAATGTATGTGGATGGTTCACAGAATGGACACAAGAAAAAGGATGATATTATTGTGCCTCATCAGGCACATGATGGTATTACTTCCCTTGTGAATGGTGCCCCAGTAAAGATGGCTACCTAGGAGCTGACCCACAGCCAATTCCTTCCCCAAGGCCCAAGGAATATATTATGGCAACAATGAACAACAGCAATTCACCTATAACAACCAAACAGAGGAGCTTAAGCAAAGGTAACAAAATTCCTGGAATGGTGGCTCCAGAGGGAAAAACAGAACAAAATAAAAAGCAAAAACCAAATCAAACAAAACCAAAGGCAAAACCCAACAACAAGAAAAAACCCTCCAAGATTCCAGAGAGAATGCAAAGATGGAGGGGTGTGTGTGGTGGGGGGCGTCTAATCTCCAATCCTGTCTGGCTCCCTAGAAACTGTTGAGTGGACAAAACCTGAGACTTCTCATGGACACCCCAACCCGGAGACACAGATACCCCAAAAGTTCTTGCCTTTGTTGCTTTACTGACTAAAGCTCTTTGGAAATGGCGCTGGGGAGACAGCTGAATTGGATGTGACTGGCCGGGTTGCCTCCCTTAAGAAGTGAACGTCCCACGACCAAGAGTCAGTGAGGTAACAACCAGAAGTCTGGCTGCACTCACTTCTGGGGTGAGCTGAGTTCCTCTGGTAGAACGGTGAAGTGGAGTTCAGGTAATTTAACCACATCAGAGAAGAATGCACAGCTCAGGGATTCTAATGGCGGCCCTGCATTGACTCCGTGAGCATCCAGGTGAAAAGGGTGAGGCCTGCACTCTCTCCACCTGGCAGCCTCAGGCCATAGCTTTGAAGGGAAAGCCTTGCCAAGTACAAGGTGTGGGGGAGTGGTGGGGGGGGAAGGAACTCACCGATTCTGGGACAGTAGGAAAACTGGCACAGTTTTCATCAAGAGAAGCACTCATACCACTTGGGAATCGTGTCAACTTGAGTAGAAGCCGACCTACCAAGTCAGAGTGTGCCCATCCCTCCTGGACCACCACGCACTTAGCTCTGGTCGTGCCGTGCCTGTGTCCTGGGAGAAAACAGAAAGACCAGTAGCTTAGCACTCAGTAGAACTAACTGCCACTCCCAGCTGAGTGACCTACTTTGTGAAATAGGGCACATGAACGTGATCCTTAAGGTCTCTTAGGCTCTAAAAAGATTATATATTGCCGTGATCTGCCCACAACCCTGTCAAAGATCACATCGGCCTGCTGGGAAATTTCCATGTGTGCGAAAGAAGGTTCTGGACTAACTTCAGACCTGTTCACGCCACAACTCAAGGTTTAAAACCTGGGACGTCTGAATTTGCTGACCTGTTTGAGATGAGGTGAGTGGAAAAGGCTTTTAGTAAATGATGCTCCTTAATCTTTGGCGTGTTATTCAAAGAACCACAAATAAATGGAATTGCAGTCTTTGGGCAGTTTAGTGAGATTCTTTGAAGGAAGCTTGGCTCCTACCAGCGGACTATCACTTTAAAGACACTCTGGGAGCAATTACACACTCAGTAACCCCTTATTAAGCAGCAATTTTATCTAACCTTACCCATTTCCTTCTAAGTGCGAGAAAGAAGGGAGAAATGAATGAAAACACATGGAGAAGCTCCATATGCTTGCTCTCTCTCCCTTTCTCTCTCCCTCTCTATCTCTCCCCTTGGCTGGTGTGGGGAGCCACTTCGTGTTGAAATGTACCCTGGGCACCTGCAGAAGGTGGGGGAGGGAGATTGGGTTCACACCTCCCATTTCACCACCACCCACGCTTCAGGTCAGTCTGAATTTCCAACACTGGCAGAGAAAGGGGGAGGTGTGGGAGGGCAAGAATGCCATGCCGGCACCTTCCCCATTTCAAGTGGCCAATGGGCACCAGCATTAATCCTGGTTGGGAGTTGGAGGGTCTTAACCCGAGGCTGGAAGCAGCTGAGAAACAGCATGAGACAGTCTCCTGTGATTGGTTTCTCTAGTCTCTTTTCATCTTAATTCTTTATGGTAAGATTCTTAAATTTCCTGAACAGACCTAAATTAATTTATGACAAATTATGTTTGTGTTAGAGGTGCTGAAACAAATGTATACAGATGAGTAGGGAAATAAAATGGGTCCGGAAGTAGAAGACTCCAGAATAACGCATTTAAAATATTTTCACTGGAATCTTTCCTTCCTGTGTAACGTTTCCAAATTACCCAATAACAAGCTTGTTTTTCCTTTTTTCCCCTTCTGCTTTTTCTATTTCTCCTGGCCAGTGAGAAAAATTAAAAATGTAAATAAAGACTATCTTAGGATCCCTCCCACTCCTCCTTAATTCTAGAATCTTTGCTACTACTCTCCTCGCTCTTAGTTCTCACAGGTGTGTTACCAATCATCATGAGACCTAATAAATGTTATTTTTTCTTGATGATTTGGGGTATAGTCTTGGTAAGGAAAAAACGAATTTTAATTTTTTGATGTCTTTTCAGATCACTGTTTTCTTTTAATGTTTATTTATTTTTGAGAGAGATAGAGGGAGAAAGAACAAGGCAGTGGGGAGGGGCAAAGGGAGAAAGGTACAGAGGTTCCGAACAAAGTGAGCTCTGTGCTGACAGCAAAGAACCCGATGCGGGGCTCAAACTTGTGAACCATGAGATGATGACCTGAGCCGAAGTTGGACGCTTAACTGATAGAGCCACCCAGGCGCCCCTCAGATCACTGTGTTAAGAGTCATTTAGCTCAGGAGACAATACAGTGTCATGGAGCCAGGCTGCTTGTCTCTGTCTGTCCCAGTGCTACCCATTTACCCCCCTGCAAATTTCTTACCCCCCTGCCCCTGTTTTCACTTGTTCAAAATAGGGATGGTAATAGTATCTATCTCTTAGGGTTATGTGGAGGTGAAATCATTTTACATGTGGAGGAAACTTAAAATTATGCCTGGCACAGAGTAGGCCCTCAACTACAAGATTCATTCATTGAGCCAACATTTCCTGAGGACTTGTTTGTGTAAGGAATTGTTACAGGTGTGTTTAAAGATACAGAGACCAAGAACCTGCTTTCAAGGAATTTTTATTTATTTATTTATTTTTAATTTTTTTTTTTTTTTTTTTTTTTTTTGAGACAGAGAGAGACAGAGCATGAACGGGGGAGGGTCAGAGATAGAGGGAGACACAGAATCAGAAGCAGGCTCCAGGCTCCGAGCCATCAGCCCAGAGCCCGACGTGGGGCTCGAACTCACGGACCGCGAGATCGTGACCTGAGCTGAAGTTGTACGCTTAACTGACTGAGCCACCCAGCCGCCCCTCAAGGAATTTTTTAAAAACTCAACAATATCTTGGGAATATTTCTCCATGTTATTAATGTTATTTTAAAAAGCAGCCTCGGGACCCCTGGGTGGCTCAGTTGGTTAAGTGTCCAACTTTGGCTCAGGTCATGATCTCACAGTTCGTGAGTTTGAGCCCCACATCGGACTCTGTGCTCATAGCTCAGAGCCTGGAGCCTGCTTCAGATTCTGTGTCTCTCTCTCCCTATCTGCTCTTCCCCTGCTCATGCTCTGTCTCTGTCTGTCTTAAAAATAAATAAAACATTAAAAAAAAAAGCAGCCTCCATAATATTCTGTAATTCACCTAATTGTTGGAAAATTAGATTGTTGATGTGCTCCTTTTAGGTTTGGATGTAGCTATGGTAAACACTGTCAAAGCAATCATTCTTCTGTTACTTATATGTTTGCATGGCGTTCTGTCTTTTAAAAATCTTTTCTAGGCATGTTTTGATACATTTTGCCAATTCAGTGGCGGGCACCTAATTTGATTTTTCAGTGGGTATAGACTGTCTCAGAATGTCGCCCGTAGTCCCTTCCACTTTCTCCTTTGACTTTATTTTCTTTTAGACTTCTTTAGAGGTGTCTCTTTTAACTTTCACAGGAGGCTTGTGGAGGGAAATAGGTAGTTATCAGGGCTCGCTGGGAACAAAATGATCTGACTGGCACACAACCCCTAATCCTGCTTCCATCTAAACCATACAGGTGAGATCACAGGCCCCACATCACTCCAAGCTCAGAACATTCCAGCTTCCCTAGTTGGGAGAAACTCTATAGCCAAAGTTTCCCAACTGAGTGTCAAGTCACACTTCCTGGTCATTTTCAAGCTTCACTTCTTATTTATTTTCATGTGACTTTGTCACCGTTTTGAGTAGTGAGGTCTCTGCCTTTGCCCCCTGCGTGTGAGTCCTTGCTTTGGTTCTCAGATTAGCAGCAACCTTGCTTCAGTGGTGATTCTGTCTTGTCCCCCTGCTCCTCTGCATACTTTTGCTCAATTATCTAGATTCTACTCCTACCCTTGGGTTTAACCTGACTACGTCTTTTGCCCTCAGGGATCAGGCTTGTCTCTAGGTCCTCTCAGCTCTTGTTTGGCCAATTCCACAAAATTCAAATCTGACATGAAATGAATAAAAAGAAAAGAGAATATCTAAGTCACTTCTTATCTCCTTTTTCTGGTTATCTATTGCTATGTAGCAAATCACCCTGAAACTTAGTGACTTTTTTTTTTTTAGTTTATGTATTTATTTTGAGAGAGTGCATGAGCACACGAGTTGGGGAGGGGCATAGAGAGAATCCTAACCAGGCTCCCTGCCAGCAGTGTGGAGCCCAACAGGGGGTGGGTTTGAACCCACGAACCGCAAATCATGACCTGATGACCTGAGCCAAAACCAAGAGTCAGATACTCAACTGACTGAGCCCGCTAGGTGCCCTGAAACTTAGTGACTTAAGGAAACTGTAATCGTTTCCTTACCTTTCATGGTTTGTGTGGGTCAGTAATTTGAGAGGGGCATGACTGGGCAGTTCTGGCTGTCTCATGCAGTCAGAAGGTGGCTGGAGCTGGAGCAGCGGTGGGCCTCCAGCCATTTCTCTCTCTTTATGTCATCTCAGGGCTCCTTATGCCGCTTCTGTAGTGGCTAGGTTGGGCTTCCTCACAACATGGCTCCTCCAGGTCAGTGGGAGTGCTTACATGGTAGCCCAGGGCTCTAGCTGGAATGGTCTGGTGAAAAGGGCAGAAATGAAATTTTTTGACCTAATCTTGTAATTAGTGTCATGTCTGCACATTCTCTTGGTTGCAACAGTCACAAAAGCCAACTCACATGCAAGGCCAGGAAATTAGACTCCATCTCTTGATGAGAAATGTGGCCATCTTTGGAAAAGATGCTTGACCACATCCCTCCACCACATCCTCTTCTCTAGTTTCCCTCCAACATGACACACCAAGCTCTTCAGTGAAGTGGAAAAGCAACCCAGAGACTCCTTCTGGGTCCTCTCTCCTGATAAAGTAATGTCTGCTCATCTGTAACAGTAGACTGAACCCTTCTGCATCTTCTGTGAGGCGTTCCTCAGCTCTCCCTAGCATTATCTCCTCCTCTGAGCTATAAAATAAGGAACATTGGAACAGTGCCTTATGGTTTACCAATCACAGTGCCAAGCATTCCACCTTGTATCTTTACTCAGATGATACTGGTGTGTGGGCTTCCCCTTCTTATGAGCAGAAATCCTCTGTTATGAATCTTGGTATCCCCTCTCTCCCTACCACCTTGATAGCACTGAGACCCAAAGTAGTTTCTCACGGATATCTGCTGGGTGAAAAAAAAAAAAAAAGAATCAATAAATGAAAGAAAGAAAATAAAAGAAAAAACCAAGGCAAAGGAGTCATGCTGAAAAAATATCATAATTCACCCATAATCTTGGCTTAAAAATGCCTTCCTTTAAAATTGCTCAGATGTCCTGTTTTTGCTGGGCATTTCCCTCATTACAAAAAGTGCCCTCAAAGATAGGAGTTCACTAGAGACACCTGTTATTTATTCTGAGCCTCAGCCTTCAGTGGACTGTCCTGCCTCCTATGCTTAGCAGACCAGTTGAAAGTGGAGTTGTTGACAGACCAGAGGGTAAGTTAAAGATCTGGGAAACATCATTAGATATGTGGCCTCCTCGGAATTTAGATCTTCCCGCAGTAGGTGGAATTTGTAACACCCTGGTCTCTAGGAGCATATGGTTGTATTTAACGATGCCAGCAGAAATAAATACTTGACCTTTAGTGCAAGATTCTCTTTTCCTGGCCCTTCCTACAGCCATAAAGATGTTTTCTAGGCAAAATTTCAAAGCACAAAATTAATATTTGGTTCGAATCATTTCACCAATTTGTTAGTGATCATCTCATCCTGTGTATGGAATGGGTTCATCAAGGGCCATCAGTGACCATAGATTAATCCTTGAATTGGGTACAGGGCATGTTCTCTACCAAATGACTCTGGACTCTTAGGTACAGCTGATTAGCCTGGGCTGATCCCTCCCCTAAGACAGCCATCCAGGATGGTGCTTTGCAAGATGGCTTGACTTTATAAGATCTGCTCTAATCAGAAACACAACAATAGAGACTCCGCAAAGCATCAAACAATTGGAAAGTAAAATTACTAATGGAATGCTATTTATGACAGCATTAGAAAAAAAAATGAAATACTTAGGCATGAATTTGACAAAAGATGTTCTAGACCTATACACTGAAACCTACAGAACATTGCTGAGAGAAACTAAAGAGGTTATAAATAAAGGGAAAGATAATAATGGGTTGAAAGACTCATTGTTAAAGTACTGATTGCCCCAAATGAAACTCTAGAGGCTATGTAATCCCAATTAAAATCCCAACAGACTGTTTTGTTAAAGAGCCATAATAATAATAACAATAATAATAATAATAATAATATAATAACAACAACTTTGTAAAAAAGGAATTGGGTGACTAGTGCAACCTGATGTGAAAAAACTTACTATAAAGCTATAGGAGTCAAGGCAAGGTGGTACCAGTACCAAGATGGACGCATAGACCAGTGGAACAGAATACAGAGTCCAGAAATTGACCCCCACATATTTAACCAACATATTTTCTTGGCAAAGGCCGTTCCAAGTGCAGTTCAATGAAAAAATAATAGTGTTCCCAACAAATTGTTATGGAACAATTGTATATCCAGATGCACCAAAGTGAATCTCAATCCATACCTCACATTATAAACCCAGATTGAGTCAAAATGATCCCATAGATTGTTTAAAAATTTTTTTAATGTTTATTTTTGAGAGAGAGGGGAGGGAAGGGCAGAGAGAGAGAGAGAGAGAGAGATGCAGAATCCGAAGCAGGCTTCAGGCTCTGAGCTGTCAGTACAGCTTCGTGGGGCTTGAACCAACGAACTGCAAGATCATGACCTGAGCCAAAGTTGGACACTTAACTGACTGAGCCACCCAGGCGCCCCAATCCATAGTTTTAACAATAACCCCACAAACCTGTGTCTATAAGAAGACAGGAGGAAATCATAACCTTGAGTTAGGCAAATGTTTTAGGTATAACACAAAAGCACCAACCACAATTAAGTTAATAAAGTGGACTTCATCAAAATTAAAATTTTCTGCTATTTTAAAAAATGCACTGAAGAGAATGAGAAAATATACCAGCAACTGGGAGCAAATATTTGCAAATCATATATATGAGAAAAAAAATGTATCTGGAATATATAAAAGATTATCAAAGTACTATAAGAAAAACAAATAATCTAATAAAAAAGTGGGCAAAGATTTGAACAGATACTTCACCTAAGATGTATGGATGGCAAATAAGCACACAAAAGATGCTGGACATTATTATTCACTAAAGAAATGCAAATGAAAGCCACAAGTAAATACCATCACACTTATTAGAATGGCTAAAGTTAAAGAGATTGACATACCAAGTGGGGATGTGGGACAGCTGAAATTCTCATACACTGCTGTAGAGATGTCAAATGGCACAACCACTTTGGAAAACAGTTTGACAGTTTTAAAAAAACCCTTAAGGGCACCTGGGTGGCTGAACTGGATAACCGTCTGCCTTTTGCTCAGGTCATGATCTTATGGTTCGTGAGTTGGAGCCCCACATTAGGCTCTCTGATGTCAGTACAGAGCCCTTTTCAGATCCTCTGTCCACCCCCCCCCCTTCCCTGCTCATGCTCTTCTTTCCCAAAAATGAACATTAAAAAATAAATAAGGGGCGCCTGGGTTGCTCAGTCGGTTGAGCATCTGACTTTGGCTCTCAGGTCATGATCTCGTGGTTTGTGAGTTCGAGCCCCACATCAGGCTCCGTGCTGACAGCTTGGAGCCTGGAGCCTGCTTCGGATTCTGTGTCTCCCTCTCTCTCTGCCCCTACCACCCTTGTGCTCTGTCTCTCTCTGTCTCTCAAAAATGAATAAATGTAAAAGAAAAAAATTTAATAAAAATAAATAAATAAATAAATAAGCCCTCAAATGTGCACTTACTATGGGACCAACCATGCCACTCCTAGCTTTTTTACCCAACAACAATGAAAACATGTGTTTACAGAAACTTGTACACAAATGTTCACAGCAGCTTTATGCATAATAGTTAAAAAGTAAAAAAAAAAAAAATCCAAATATCCATGAACAGGTAAATGCATAAACAGATTGTGGTATGTATGGTGGAATACTTAGCAGTAAAAAGGGATGGACAGTTGATGCACGCAATGTCACAGATGAGTCTCAAAATCAAGGTGCGGAGCAAAAGAAACCAAGGAAAGGGAGTACATACTGTGTGATTCCTTTTATTAAAAATTCTATAAAATACAAACTATGACTAAAGCGACAGAAAGCATACCAGCAATTGCCGGGAGAAAAGAGGTAGGATTGCGGAGGGGCAGGGGAGAGGATTAAAAAGGGGTTTAGGATATTTTGGGGGTGACAGATAGGTTTACTCTTTTGATTATGGTGGATTCACAGGTGTAAACATAGGTCAAAACTTACACTGTGAATTTTAAATATGTCAATTATAAATAATGCAGCTAAATAAGTTAGGAAGGAGGGGAGGGAAGAAAGGAGAGAAGAAGGGAGGGGGGAGGAAGGGATAGAAGAAGAGAGGAGGAAGGGAGAAAGGAAGAAAAAGAAAGCAAGCCAAGAGAAGCTGACCAAGGGTAGCTGCTGTCATGCTACGCAGCCTCTAGGGGGCGACGTCTGCAGGCTCCCATTGAGGAGACCCTGATAGAACCAGAGGGCTAAGCGCCTTGGATCCTGAAGGAGCCACAGGTCAGTCCCCAAGATGACGGGCAATCAGATCTACTGTTCTTTCTGAAGCCACTGTCTCACTCAGTGCCGCCCGCATGTATCCCTACAATCTTTTCGTATTACTAGAAATAGCTTCCCTATAACCTGAAGGGAGTGGATGCCAAGTATTTAGGCAGCTTCACCACTGCCACATAAACTTGAGTTTCGTTTTTCTTGAGGTTGTTGTTGTTGTTTTAATTTAGTTGTTATTTATCCTAGTCTCTCCTTAATTAAGCTGTATCCTTGTCTTTCTAACTTGTATAGCCAGTTTCCAGACTGGGGTATTTATGACTCTTCATTCTGTGTTTTCAGGTCAGCCTGTAAGTATAGAGGGAGGGAGAGAGACAGAGAGAGAGGGAGAGAGAGAGAGAGAGAGAGAGAGAGAGAGAGAGGTGCTCTGTCTCCTGCGGATGGAAGTCAGGTTCATACGTCAAAGCTGGTTGTTCTCCCACCATGTGTACTTGCTATTGTGCAAGCAAGACTGGGAGCCTCAGACTGACAGGTCCTGGAAAGCAGGGACCGTGTTTTCTTCTTTGTGTCTAGCAGAGTGACTATCATAGGTAAATGCTCAATAAATGTTTACTGAATAGGTATTTGAAATTGAGAGAGAAATTGCCTCAAGTTAGGTCACAGGGAAAGTTTCCATCGTAACTTTTCCTAGAAAAAAAAAGCATTTCCAGGGACACCTGGGTGTCTCAGTTGGTTAAGTGTCCGACTCTTTTTTTAAATAATTTTTTTAATGTGTGTGTGTGTGTGTGTGTGTGTGTGTTTTGAGAGAGAGAGAGAGAGAGAGAGAGAGAGAGAGAGCATGCGTGTGTGAGCTGGGGAGGGGCAGAGAGAGAAGAAGACAGAATCTTAAGTAGGCTCTGCCCTGAGAGCAGAGAGCCCAATGCAGAGCTTGAATTCACAAATCATGAGGACATGACCTTAGCCAAAGTGGTGGCTTAACAGACTGAGCCATCCAGGTGCCCCATGCGTCTGACTCTTGACTTTGGCTCAGGTCATGATCTCATGGCTCATGAGTTGGAGCCCCGCTTCGGGCTCTGTGCTGACAGCATGGAACCTGCTTGGGATTCTCTCTTACCCATTCTCTCTTCCCCTCCCCCTCTAGCTCTCTCTCTGTCTCTCTCTCAACATAAATAAATAGACTAAAATAAAAGCATTTCCATATAAACCATTTAGAACTATTTCACCCGAAGTTCTTTCATTCATTCACCCCACAATATTTATAGAGCACCGACTGTGTTCCAGGGTCATCCCAGGTACTGTTCCAGGTATAGCTATGAACAAATATGCAAAAGCTCTGCTTTTATGGCATTTACCTTTTCACTGGGGAGAGAGAAAATAAGTAAGACAGATAAGTAAAATATATAGTGTGTTAGATAAGTGCCGAGGAATAAAACAATAAATGAGGGAAGGTGCTTAGGCAGAACGAGGGTGTGGAATGGGTTACAATTCTATAATGGATGAAGAAGAGAGGCCTATAGAGAATTCAAAGGTCACACTTCCAACTTGAATGGGTTTATACTACAAAGGGAATTTATTAGTTCACATAAATGTAACAAGTCTTTCCCTAGGCACAGCTGGATGCTGTGCCTGTGAAGATTTCTGGAATCTGTTTCATCTGTTGGCTTTGTTTTCTTCTCCTTGGCTTCAACATCCAGCCAGTTGTCTCCCGGTGACAACATGGCTGCTGGATTCACAACCTCTCTGCTGAGGAGCCCTAGGGAAAAGAGGGAGATCTTCTCTAGTGATTCTAATGGCTGCCCTGATATTGAGTCTCATTGATCTAGCTTGGATCCCATGGAAGTGGGAATCTGCTAATTAGCCAGGCTCAGCTAGGTATCTACCCTGAGGTAGAGTTGGGGAATTGAGGCCTGGCGACCCAAACCAGCGTATTGAAGGGTAGGAGCGGAGGGTTTCCATCAAAAGAAAACACATGTCGTTATCAGCAAAGGGAGCATGGGTGCCAGACAGGCAGTAACAACAGATGACCGTCATCCCAGCCCTTGCCTGGGGAAGAGAGGTTGCTGTCTGAGGCTCGTGAAGCATCTGCCCTGTGTGAAAGGATAAAATAGACATAGGTCAGAACCATAAGTGGCCCTCAAGCTCCATGTGAACTACTGCTCTGCTGGGCATTAGTCTGAGCAGGTCTGCAGACCAACCTTCCTCATGTATGAACCAGCCATTCTAAGGGTCTTTAACCCTCAAGACTTCAGAGCAATTATATTGCCAGGTAATTCTGTTTAAATGAGGACTTAGGTATATCTGAAGGAAAGGATTGGGTTATATGGTAGAACCCTGATGTCAGAGACCTACTGTTTATGGTGGATTCCCTATTGAATCCGCTCCAGCATGACGTCCAAGTTGTAAAGGAACTAGTGTACAAGAAATGAGAGGGCTGGAGTCTCATTATCCTTCTAAGTTTCTGTTCCGGAGGAACAGGAGAGTACAGTGGTTAAGGGCATGGTTTAGAATCCGAGAAATCCAGGTTAAAACCCTAGTTCTGTCACTTCTGTTGACACTGAATAAGTTGATTTGCCTTCATGCTTCTGTTTTCTCATTTGCAAAATGGGATGGTCCGAATGCCTACATTAGTTGTTCTTAGTTGTTGTGATCACCATTATGCATTGCCCTACGGATGGTGAGGTCAGGGATTGTCCAGGTGGTATAATTTGGGCATGGTAGAAAGCATGTACCCCAAAACTTCTCACCCACAAACCCACCTTGGGATCTGAGGTTTTCAGATCCTTTCAAACCTTTGGTTTAAGATAAAGTTTGTTTTTGGTTTAAGGAGGAGTTTACGACATATTCTGGAAATTTTCAAGTTCCAAGGATGTGCTTCAAGGACCACTAGGGAAGGGGCAGGATGCAGGGATTATATAGTTCTCGGACCCCTTACCCACAACCTCCAGCAAAAGAATTTTCCTGACATCTGTTTTACATACTGACTTCTACATAAGAATTTCTTTGAGGAAGAGTTCTGTTGTTGAAAAGAAAAATTCGGAAATGGCCATGTCAAAGTATCAGAAGCCCTTAATAAGACATCATTATGTCACCTGGAAAGGGTGAGGGATTGAGGGTGTTTTGCTTGAAGAAGAAAAACCACGGGAGAAATGATGATGACTCTTTATGTAGCTGAAGGGTCACCACGTGGGTCCAGAGAATCAAGGAGATCGATTTCATCTTGGTGGATAGAAAGAGGAAGACATTTCTAGCTCTTCTTCCACAATTCATTTTTGAAGCAGTGGTACACGGTGGTCCCTGGAGATGTCCCAGCAAAGGCTTTATGCTATCAGGGACAATACCAAGGGGACTCCCTCAAGAGTGGAATGATGGACTGTGACTGCCAAGCTCATATCCCAACTGTAATCTGTGATTCCAAATAACACAGCAAGCTATTAATATGTTACACTCCATGAACTTCTTGGTGAAATTTTATCACCTATTTAGATTCTAAGAGTATGACTTTAAAAGAATGTACCATAAGACAGTGGCATTTTGAACTAATTTTAGATCCCAGAAAAGTTTTTAAAATAGTCCGAAAAGTTTCATTATCCCTCACCCCGCTTTATCTGATCTTAATATCTTATATAGCTGCAATGCAATAATCTGAACCAGGAAATTCCAACTGCTATGATACTGTAAGCTACAGTAAAGACCTTATTTGAATGCCAACAGTATTTCCACTAAAGCCATTTGTCCAAAAGTGAAGGGCCTGTGTCTTATTATTTACAATATATTTAGCTCTTCAATCAGTGTTAGTAGAAACTATTTAAGGTGGGTTTTTAAAAAATTTATATTTAAATTCCAGTTAGTTAACATACAGTGTAATATTAGTTTCAGGTGTACAATTTAGTGATTCAACACTTACATCCAGTATCTGGCACTCATCTCAAGTGCACTCCTTAATCCCTATCATCTGTTTAACACATTCCCCCATCCACCTCCCCTCTGGTAACCATTAGTTTGCTCTCTATAGTCAAGAGTCTTTTTCTTGGCTTGCCTCTCTCTATTTTCCCCCTATGATTGTTTTGTTTCTTAAATTCCACATATGTGTGAAATCATATGGTATTTGCCTTTCTCTGATTGACGTATTTTGCTTAGTGTAATACTCTCTAGTTCCATCCATCTCCTTGCAAATGGCAAGATTTCATCTTTTTTATGGCTGAGTAATATTCCGTTCTATATATATACCACATCTGCTTTATCAATTCATCATTCCGTAGGCATTTGGGCTCTTTTCATATTTGGCTATTGTTGATAATGCTGCTATGCACATCAGGGTGCATGTATCCCTTTGAATTAGTATTATTGTATCCTTTGGGTAAATACCTAGTAGTGCAATTGCTTCATCATAGGGTAGTTCTATTTTTAACTTTTTCAGGAAACTCCATACTGTTTTCCAGAGTGGCTTCATCAGTTTGAATTCCCACCAATAGTGTAAGAGGGTTCCCCCTTCTCCACATCCTTGCCAATATCTGTTGTTTCTTAATGTTATTGATTTTAGCCATTCTGACAGGTGTGAAGTGATGTTTCTTTGTACTTTTGATTTGTATTTCCCTGATGATGAGTGATGTTGAGCATCTTTTCATCTGTCTGTTGGCCATCTAGATGTCTTCTTTGGAAAAATGTCTATTCATGTCTTTTAGCCATTTCTTAACTGGATTATTTGTTTCTGGAGTGTTGAGTTTGATAAGTTCTTTATAGATTTTGGATACTAACCCTTTCCCTGATGTGTCATTTGCAAATATCTTCTCCCATTCTGTAGGTTGCCTTTAGTTTCTTGATTGTTTCCTTCACTGTTCAGAAGCTTTTTATTTTGGTGAAGTCCCAATAATTTATTTTTGTTTTTGTTTCCCTTGCCTCAGAAGACATAGAAAAATGTTGCTATGGCTGATGTCAAAGAGGTTACTGCTTGTTTTTCTCCTGTAGGATTTTAATGGTCTCCTGTCTCACATTTAGGTCTTTCATCCATTTTGAATTTATTTTTGTGTATTTTTTTAATTTTATTTTTTATTTTTTAAAATTTCCATCCAAGTTAGTTAGCATATAGTGCAACAATGATTTCAAGAGGAGATTCCTTAGTGCCCCTTACCCATTTAGCACATCCCCCCTCCCACAACCCCTCCAGTAACCCTCAGTTTGTTCTCCATATTTATAAGTCTCTTCTGTTTTGTCCCCCTCCCTGTTTTTATATATTTTTTTGTTTCCCTTCCCTTATGTTCACCTGTTTTGTCTCTTAAAGTCCTTATATGAGTGAAGTCATATGATTTTTGTCTTTCTCTGACTAATTTCACTTAGCATAGTACCCTCCAGTTCCATCCACGTAGTTGCAAATGGCAAGATTTCATTCTTTTTGATTGCTGAGTAATACTCCATTGTGTGTATATATATATATATATACACACACACCACATCTTCTTTATCCATTCATCCATTGGTGGACATTTGGGTTCTTTCCAGACTTTGGCTATTGTTGATAGTGCTGCTATAAACATGGGGGTGCATGTGTCCCTTCGAAACAACACACCTGTATCCCGTGGATAAATGCCTAGTAGTGCAATTGCTGGGTCATAGGGTGGTTCTATTTTTAGTTTTTTGAGGAACCTCCATACTGTTTTCCAAAGTGGCTGCACCAGCTTACATTCCCAATTTTTGTGTATGGTTTAAGAAAGTGGTCCAGGGGCGCCTGGGTGGCGCAGTTGGTTAAGCGTCCGACTTCAGCCAGGTCACGATCTCGTGGTCCGTGAGTTCGAGCCCCGCGTCGGGCTCTGGGCTGATGGCTCAGAGCCTGGAGCCTGTTTCCGATTCTGTGTCTCCCTCTCTCTCTGCCCCTCCCCCGTTCATGCTCTGTCTCTCTCTGTCCCAAAAATAAATAAACGTTGGGAAAAAAAAATTAAAAAAAGAAAAAAAAGAAAGTGGTCCAGTTTCATTTTTTTGCACATCGCTGTCCAGTTTTCCCAGTACAATTTTTACAGAGACTGTTTTTTTTCTGTTGGATATTCTTTCCTGCTTTGTCGAAGATTAATTGACCATACAGTTGTGAGTTCATTTCTGCATTTTCTATTCTGTTCCATCATCAATTTTTATGTCAGTACCATACTGTCTGGATCACTATAGCTTTGTAATATAACTTGAAGTCCAGAATTATTATGCCTTCAGCTTTGCTTTTGTTTTTCAAAGTTTCTTTGAATATTCAGGGACTTTTGTGGTTGCATACATGTTCTAGGATTATTTGTTCGAGTTCTGTGAAAAATGCTGGTGGTATTTTGGTAGGGATTAAATTAAATGTGTAGGTTGCTTTGGATAATATAGACATTTTAACAATAATTTCCTTCTGACCCGTGAGCATGGAATGTTTTTTTCCATTTTTGTGTCATCTTCAATTTCTTTAATCCATGTTTTATAGTTTTCAGAGTACAGATCTTTTACCTCTTTGGTTAGGTTTATTCCTAGGTATCCTACAGTTTTTGTTGTAATTGTAAATGGTATTGATTCCTCAATTTCTCTTTATTCTCCTTCATTATTGGTGTATAGAAATGCAACAGATTTTTGTACGTAGATTTTATATTCTGTGACTTGACTGAATTCATGGATCAGTTCTAGAAATTATTAAAATTTTTTTTTAATGTTTATTTGACAGAGAGAGAGAGAGACAGAGCATGAGTGGCGGAGGGGCAGAGAGAGAGGGAGACACAGAATCTGAAGCAGGCTCCAGGCTCTGAGCTTGTCAGCACAGAGCGCAACACAGGGCTCAAACTCACAGACCGCGAGATCAAGACCTGAGCCAAAGCAGACACTGAACAGATTGAGCCACTTAGGCGCCCCAGTTCTAGCAATTTTTTTGTGGAGTCTTTCGAGGTTTTCTATATACAGTATCATGTCATGTGCAAATAGTGAGAGTTTTGCTTCTTCCTTGTCATTTTGGATCCTTTTATTTCTTTTGGCTGTCTGATTGCTATGGCTAGGACTTTCAGTACTATGTTAAATAACAGTGGTGAGAGTCTATCTTGTTCCTGACTGTAGAGGGAAAACTGTCAGGTTTTCCCCATTGAGGATGATATTAGTTGTGGGTTTTTCATAGCTAGCCTTTATTATGTTGAGGTATGTTCCCACTAATCCTACTTGTTGAGGGTTTTTATCATAATGGATGCTGTACTTTGTCGAATGCTTTTTCTGCATCTTTGGAAAGGATCATATGGTTCTTATCCTTTCTTTTATTAATGTGGTATGTCATGTTGATTGGTTTCCAAATATTGAACCACCCTTGCAGCCTAGGATTAAATCCCACATGATCGGGGTGAATATTTCTTTTAATGTACTGTTGGACTCAATTTGCTAGTGTTTTATTGAGAATTTTGCATTCATGTTCATCAGGGATATTGACCTGTAGCTCTCTTTCTTAATGGAGTCTTTATCTGGTTTTGGTATCAGGGTAATGCTGGATTCATAGAATGAATTTGGAAGTTTTTGTTCTATTTCTATTTTTTGGAATAGTTTGAGAAGAATAGGTATCATCTCTTCTTTAAATGTTTGGTAGAATTTACTTCAGACTCTACGCTGTAAGTGTGGAGCCCAATAACGGGCTTGAACCCACAAATGTGAAATCATGACCTGAGCCCAAGTCAGATGCTCAACTGACTGAGCCACCCAGGCACTCTTGTTGGGAAATGTTTGATTACTGATTCAATTTCTTTGCTGGTTATTGGTCTGTTCAAGTTTTCTATTTCTTCCTATTTCAGTTTTGGTAGTTTATACATTTCTAGGAATTTATCCATTTCTTCAAGGCTGTCCAATTTGTCCGCATATAATTTTTCATAATATTGTCTTGTTTTTTTATTTTTTTTAGAGAGAGAGAGCACAAGCCAGGGAGAAGGGCAGAGGGAGAGAGAGAGAATCCTAAGCAGGCTCTGTGCTCAGCACAAAGCCCTATGTGGGGCTCAGTCCCATGACCCTGGGATCATGACTTAAGCCGAAATCAAGAGTCAGACACTCAACTGACTAAGTCACCCATGCATCCCCATAATATTCTCTTATAATTGTATTTATGTCATGTTGGTTGTTATTTCTCCTCTCTCATATATGACTTTATTTATTTGGGTCCCTTTTCTTTTTCTTTTCTTGGGTCCCTTTACTTTTTGATAAGTCTGGCTAAGGATTTATCAATTTTATTAATTTTTTTTAAGAACCAGCTCCTGGTTTCATTGATCTATTTTATTAGGGTTTTAGTTTCTCTATCATATATTTCTGATCTAATCTTTATTATTGCCCTTATGCTGGCTTTAGGCTTCAATTTGTTGTTCTTTTTTCTAGCTTTTTTAAGTCTCAGGTTAGTTTGTTTATTTGAGATTTTCCTTGCTTCTTTAAGGTAAGCTTGTATTGCTGTATACTTCCCTCTTAGGACTGCTTTCACTGTATCCCAAAGGTTTGGACCACTGTGTTTTCATTTTCATTTGCTCACATGTATTTTAAAATTTTCTTCTTTGATTTCTTGGTTGACCCATTCATTATTTTGTAGCATGTTATTTAACCTCCATGTATTTGTGGTCTTTCCAATTTTTGTCTTGTGGTTGACTTTAAGTTTCATAGTACTGTGATCAGAAAATATGCATGGTATGATCTCAATATTTTTGTACTTTTGAGCCCTGTTTTGTGACCTCGTATATGATCTATTCTGGAGAATGACCCATGTGCACTTGAAAGAATGTGTAGGGGCGCCTGGGTGGCTCAGTCAGCTGAGCGTCCAAGTCTTGCTTTCAGCTTGGGTCATGATCCCAGGGTTGTGCTTTCAGCTTGGGTCATGATCCCAGGGTTGTGAGATCAAGCCCTGCAGCTCTGTGCTGTTCATGGAGCCTGCTTAAGAGTCTCTGTCTCTCCCTCTCTCTCTGCCTCTGTCTGTCTCCCCAGCTTGCATGCTTTCTGTCTGTCTAAAATTAAAAAAAAAATAAAAAATTAAAGAAATTAAATTAAAAAGAAAAGAATGTGTATGTGTATTTTTGCTTTAGAATGGAATGTTCTGAGTATATCTGTTAAGTCCATCTGGTCCAGTGTGTCATTCAAACCTTGTTTCCCTGTTGATTTTCTGCTTAGATATCTGTCCATTGAAGTAAGTGGGGTGTTAAAGTCCCCTACTATTACTGTATTATTATCACTTAGTTCCTTTCTGTTTGTTATTAATTTTTTTATATATTTGGGTACTCCCATATTTGACCATAAATATTTACAATTATTAGATCTTCTTGATGGATTGTCCCCTATATTATGATATAGTGTCCTTCTTCATCTCTGTTATAGTTGGTTTAAAATCCAGTTTGTCCGATATAAGTATTGCTACTCTGGCTTTCTTTTGATGTCCATTTGCATGATAGATGTTTCTCTCTTCCCCTCACTTTCAGTCTGCAGGTGTCTTTAGGTCAAAATGAGTCTTTCCTAGGCAGCATGTAGATGGGTCTTGTTTTTTTAGTCCATTCTGACACACCATGTCTTTTGATTGGGGAGTTGAATCATTTACCTTCAGAGTAATTATTGATAGATATGTATTTAGTGCCATTTTATTACTTGTTTTGTTGTTTTTGGAGATTTTCTCTGTTCCTTTCTTCTTCTCATCACTTTTAGTCTTTCCTTTGTACTCAAAGGGTCCCCTGTAATATTTCTTGCAAGGCTGATTTAGTGGTCACAAACTCCTTTAGTTTTTGCTTGTCTGGAAAACTCTTTATCTCTCCTTCTTTCTGAATGATAGTCTTGCTGGATACAGTATTCTTGGCTGCATATTTTTTCCCATTCAGAATGTTGAATATATCATGCCATTCCCTCCTGACGTCCCAAGTTTCTGTTGAGAAATCTGCAGCTAGCCTAATGGGTCTTCCCTTATAAGTTAGAAACTTCTTTTGTCTTGCTACTTTTTAGCATTTTTTCTTTATTGCTATGTTTTGCAGATCTAATTATAATAAGTTTTGGTGTTGGCCTGCTTTTTTTGATTTTCATGGGAGTTCTCTGTGCCTCCTGGATCTGGATATCTATTTTCTTCCTCAGGTTAGGGAATTAGGAAACACCAGTGATACAGAAATAATAACTATGACCTTGCCTTTTGGAAACTTATAGTCTAGAAAGAGACAAAGAAGTGAATGGATAATTATCATGGTGTAGAATGTGGAGTAGAAAAAGAAAGCAAACAATAATGACATTACATGGGATAAGTTTTGTGGTAGGATAAATACTATGGAGCACAAAGTGGGCATCTTTCTATCTTGGAGTATCAGAAAGATCTTTCTGGAGAAGATGAGGGATGAGCTGAGTCAGTGCAGAGGGACTGGACGCCTAGATTCTATTCCTCCAGTGTCTCCCTCAGATCCTCCAACTTCAAGGAATCTAATTGTGAGAGTGACCAGAGGATCTACATATATATATATATTCAGTGAGTTAATATGTTATGTTTTATATTATTATTATTATTATTATTATTGTTATTATTATTTGTATATATTAAAATTTAATTCCAGTATAGTTAGTAGTGCTATATTACTTTCAGATGCATAACATAGTGATTTAACAATTCTAGACATCACTCAGTATTCATCAAGACAAGTGTACTGTTTTTTAAAGATGCTTATTTATTATATTTGAGAGAGAGAGAGAGAGAGAGAGAGAGAGGAGGGGAGAGGCAGAGAAAGAGGGGGACAGAGGATCCAAAGCAGGCTCTGGGCTAGCAGCAGCGAGCCCGATGAGGGGCTGGAACTCACAAACCGTGAGATCATGACCTGAGCCAAAGCCAGACACTTAAATGACTGAGCCGCCCAGGCGCCCCAAGACAAGCGTACACTTGATATGTTACACTTTGAAGGCCCTGTACTATGTACTGTTGCTTGTTATTTCTTTGACTCCTGACAAAGAGCTCGGAAGATCTATGAAACACATCTATGACTGGCTGCTGTGTGGAGAAAAACTATAAGAAGGCAAGAATGGAAGCCATTCCAGATCGGAGATAATGCAGCTTGGACATACAGAATGAGAAATTAGACCCGTGTCATCTGGGTCCCATCCTAGCTGTGGGATCTTGGTCAAGTTACTTAACCTCTCTGAGCCAAAGTTCCCTTATCTGTCAAATAGGGATTAAGAATGTCTATTTCATAGAATAAATGTGAGGATTTGGAATAATACATAAAGTGAGGTCATGCAGTAAAGGCATATCCGCCCCATTCAATACATATAGCTGTCAGAGTCTCAGCAGGGAACAGACGGTGCACTCAAATTACGATAATTCAAGGAGGGTTTAATTATGGGACTATTTTCAAAGCTATTGACAGCGTTCAGGAAACTTCACAAAGAAAAGTGCAGTACCCCAGGAGCCCTTACCATCTCTAAGCCTACAAGAGCAAGTGGGGAAGCAATGACCAGAGCCAGGTAGGAAAGTTCGAGTAGAGAAGTTGGTCATAAAGGGGGATCCAATACACAGCATGGTGACAATATTGAACCATACTGTGTTGTACACTTGAAAGTTGCCAAGAGGAAACAACAAAAATAATTATGTGAGATGAAAGATGTATTAACTAACCTTCTTGTGGTCGTTATTTTGCAATATATATGTGTGTCAAATCCTCAGTTATATACATCATAAACTTACATAATATCACATGTCAACTATATTTCCGGGAAGCTCAGGAAGTAAACGGGCACTGAAACGGTTGGTTGAGGGATGTAACTAGACTGAAAGGACCCTTTCCCCCCTCCTTTAGATCTTCTGTGGGTGTTCCCCACTCACTAAACCCATCCAGAAGTCAAGGGGTACTGGGTCTGTTATTCTTGTCCATTCAAGTCAGCCTTTGGGGTGGAAAGCACAGTTAGAAGGGTACAGAGTGGAGCCAGAGGGGCAAGTGGAAGTTATTGGCTCAAACCATGAGGCCAATGGAGAAATTTGCAAAGAGTGGTCAGCTAGGGAAGGATCCACTCAACTTCCTAGCTTTGTTGTCAGTTTGCCCACCCACTGCCTTTTCTCTTGGCCTGTCTTTTAACTGGAAGCCTCGGCAGATATTTGTTATTTTCCCTGCCAGCTTCCGTGTTTTTTTTTCTAGCAACAATACCTGCATCAGTACCTATCTCTCCCCTACTGTAAGCCCATATGATTGGAGTTGGATTCTGTTCTGCAAGGTTGAACATGTGACCCAGGCCTGAGTCAATCAACATGCCCAGTCCTGCTGGCCATGGTGGTTGGTCCAAGACTGATCACATGGCTTGGTTAGAACCTGAGAGACACAAGGTCTTAGTCTTTTGCTAAGAATATAGGCAGAGAGAAAGGAGGAGCTGCTACTCCATCTTGCCATTGGGAAAAATACCTTGAGTGTGAAAATGAAACCAATTTGCAGAAAACCAGACAACTCTGAGTATAAAAATGAAACCAATTTGTGGTCTGTCCCAAAGGCTGACTTGAATGGACAAGAATAACAGTTTTTGTACCTTCTAACTTCTGGTTGAGTTTGGTGAGTGGGGGAAATGTACAGAAAATTTGCAGTTTGCAATTTTCAGAAAACAAGTTTAGCTGTACCTGAACATAATAACACCTTTGAACTTTAGAGCTAAGAAAGCCATTAAATTATATTTTCATTTACCTTGTTTTGAGTTGAATTTTCTGTGACACCAAAAAGAGTCCTGATGTAGAAAATGACCACGCACTTTAGTTCTTTTTTCAAGATAATAATTTTAACACAAATCTGAATTTAAAAATAAATATTATCCAGTGTCGCCATTATTAAAGGCTATTCCTTATATCCGGTACTTTCTACTGTACCCCTTGAAAGAACAGTGGTAGTGATATTCTGCATAGCATAAAAGCAATTCACATGGTAATCAGCTATAAATGTAATAATAGGGTAGTCACGATTTGTGTTTTAAAACACATTCTTGCACAATTACTTCCCCCATTAAATTCATAGAGAAAGCTAAGGTTAGAAATCAAGATTGATATCACATATCTGCTAAGTGGCTGTCTGGGTAGAAAATGAAAATCGTGCAGAAATTTAAAATCCACTATTTGACTGAATTGACAAAATAGTAAAATTCCAATTGATCTAATTCCCAGTGGCTGGTGCTTTTACAATTTTTCTTCACAAAAACCATGATTTGGGAATTATGGGGCTCTCTCTAAATCATTGATCAGCTGCTCTTGTTTAAATGCCTCTATTTCAATATAATTCTTACATTTCAGCTAATTGAATTTTAGAATGCAAAGAGCATTTTAAAGAACATGACTTCAAAATTAAGAATTTAAAAAGCCAGCTCTTAACCTTGTTTTTACTTAGGAATTTAAAACCTGGTTTCTCCCAAGACATAATAAGAGGGCTTTTTGGGTTTTTTGGGTAATAGCTTTATTGAGATATGATTCACGTGCCATAAAATCCACCCTTATAAAGTATTCAGTTCATTGGCTTTCAGCATATTCACACAGTTATGCAGCCAACACCACTATCTAATTCAAAAATGTTTTAATCTCTCCATAAAGAAACCCAGTACCCATTATCAGTCACCCATCCCCTCTCACCCCGTCTCCCCGGTGGTCACTCATCGACTTTCTATTTTTATGGATTTGCCTATCTTGATATTTCCTATAAATGGAATCATGCAGTATGTGGCTTTGTGTGACTGGCTTCTTTCACTTAGCATAATGTTTTCAACTTTCATCTACATTGTAGAACAGGGAGTCTTTGGCCTGAGCTTTCAAGGAGTCATAAGGATGTTGATGCTAGGAAGATGCTGGCCTCCCTGCCTGTTTTACACATCCATTCTCCACACCATAGCCAAGGTGATTTCTTCCACCTACACTAGTTGATGGCCCTTCCATCTGCCCTCAACCTGGCACAGCAGGCTCTGTCTGGCGGCCCTGGCCTCCCTGCCTGGCTCCAATGGGCACTACTCTTCCCCTCACTCAGTCCCTGACATGCTGCCACCAGCCAAGGGCATCTACTCACGCCATCCTCTCCACCTTCAGCTGCTCTTCTTCTGTCTTTTTTTAGTTAATTTCTCAGATTCCATCTTCAGATCTCAACTCAAGTGTCATTCTCTCAAGTTGAGATCATGTCCCTTAATCACTTTACTTTGTAGCATTTATTTATTCAATTTTGAATTACACCCCCATCAGTTTGACTATTACATTAATTTTTTATCTCCACTTACTAGATTGTAAACTTTCAGAGAATAGAGATGATGTCTTTGTGGCTCATTTTTATTTTATTTATTTATTTATTTTTCAATATATGAAATTTATTGTCAAAATGGTTTCCATACAACACCCAGTGCTCATCCCAAAAGATGCCCTCTTCAATGCCCATCACCTACCCTACCCTCCCTCCCACCCCCCATCAACCCTCAGTTTGTCCTCAGTTTTTAAGAGTCTCTTATGCTTTGGCTCTCTCCCACTCTAACCTCTTTTTTTTTTCTTCCCCTCCCCCATGGGTTTCTGTTAAGTTTCTCAGGATCCACATAAGAGTGAAAACATATGATATCTGTCTTTCTCTGTATGGCTTATTTCACTTAGCATCACACTCTTCAGTTCCATCCACGTTGCTACAAAGGGCCATATTTCATTCTTTCTCATTGCCACGTAGTACTCCATTGTGTATATAAACCACAATTTCTTTATCCATTCATCAGTTGATGAACATTTAGGCTTTTTCCACAATTTGGCTATTGTTGAGAGTGCTGCTATAAACATTGGGGTACAAGTGCCCCTATGCATTAATACTCCTGTATCCCTTGGGTAAATTCCTAGCAGTGCTACTGCTGGGTCATAGGGTAGGACTATTTTTAATTTTTTGAGGAACCTCCACACTGTTTTCCAGAGAGGCTGCACCAGTTTGCATTCCCACCAACAGTGCAAGAGGGTTCCTGTTTCTCCATTTCCTCTCCAGCATCTACAGTCTCCTGATTTGTTCATTTTAGCCACTCTGACTGGCATGAGGTGATATCTGAGTGTGGTTTTGACTTGTAATTCCCTGATGAGGAGTGATGTTGAGCATCTTTTCATGTGCCTGTTGGCCATCCGGATGTCTTCTTTAGAGAAGTGTCTATTCATGTTTTCTCCCCATTTCTTCACTGGATTATTTGTTTTTTGGGTGTGGAGTTTGGTGAGCTCTTTATAGATTTTGGGTACTAGTGTGGCTCATTTTTAAAAGTCCATAATTCTCAAGGCACCTAGGTGGCTTAGTTGGTTAAGCGTCCAAATCTTGACTTGGGGTCAGGCCATGATCTCACAGTTCATGGGTTCAAGCCCTATGTCAGGCTCTGTGCTGACAGCATGGAGCCTACTTGGGATTCTCTCTCTCCCTCTCTGTCCCTCCCCTGCGCATACATGCTATCTCTCCCTCAAAATAAATAAATAAATTAAAAAAAAAAGTCCTTAATTCCTGGCCCACAGGAGGTGCTCCCTTTGACTCAAAGAATTTCTAAAATATTTTACCATAGTTTTCATGTTTGGTGTGTTTATGAATAGCAGAATACTTTGAATATTGGAAACTCTGTCAACCAGAGTATTGGATTGATCTTTGCCTGACCAGGCTGTGTAACACAGTTCATTCTTCATTTAATGTTGACTGCAATGGTCCGTAACAGTGAATTAGAATCACGTGGAGAGCAAATAAAAGCCACCCCCCCCCAAATTGTTTTGAATTGAAACAGTCCTCTCTTGGGGCACCTGGCTGGCTCAGTCAGTAGAGCACGGGACTCTTGATCTCAGGGGTGTGAGTTCAAGCTCCATGTTGGGTGTAGAGCTTAGTTAAAGAAAAAATAATAATAAAGTAAAACAGTCCTCTCTCTCTCCCTCTCTCCTTCTCCTATGCTCCTTCTCTCCCTTCTTCCTTCTTCTCTCACAGCTAGAGAAGAGTATCATTCAAATTAAAATTATATTTTATATTTTTTAAAAAGAAATCTACATTTTTATAGAACAATAAATGACATGATCTCATCTTTTTACAAGGTAATTATATTAGAGAAAAACTCTTAAAAGTTTTACATACATCTGATTTAAATGCCTTTAAAAACATATGATAAACTATGGCAGATTCACTCTTACAAAAGGTAATTGATATCCTGAGGGACCAAATGAAATGTTATGGGAATTCCTGCCTTTATAGGTGTAATTAAATTCAAAATCTATATTGAACATCAATATATACCTGTGCTTCTGAATTGGGGCTGAATTTGTCTTCTCTGTCCCTCCAGGGGATATTTGACAATGATTGTAGACATTTTGGTTGTCACAATTAGAGACTAGGAGCTACTGGCATCTATAGGTAGAGGTCAGTGATGTTTCTAGACATCCTATAATGCTCAGGACAGCTCCTACAACAAGGAATTATCAGGCCAAAATGTCAATAGTGCCAAGGCTGAGAAACTCCGCTCTATATAAAAAAAAGTGTTCTTGGGAATGCAAGCTGGTGCAGCCACTCTGGAAAACAGTATGGAGGTTCCTCAAAAAACTAAAAATAGAACTACCCTACGACCCAGCAATTGCACTACTAGGTATTTATCCAAGGGATACAGGTGTGCTGTTTCAAAAGGACACATGCACCCCCATGTTTATAGCAGCACCATCAACAATAGCCAAAGTATGGAAAGAGCCCAAATGTCCATCGATGGATGAATGGATAGAGAGGACGTGGTATATATATATAATGGAGTATTATTCGGCAATCAAAAGAATGAAATCTTGCCATTTGCAACTACGTGGATGGAACTGGAGGGTATTATGCTAAGTGAAATTAGTTAGTCAGAGAAAGACAAAAATCATATGACTTCACTCATATGAGGACTTTAAGAGACAAAACAGATGAACATAAGGGAAGGGAATCAAAAATAATATAAAAACAGGGAGGGGGGCAAAACAGAAGAGACTCATAAATATAGAGAACAGAGTGTTACGGGAGGGGTTGTGGGAGGGGGGATGGGCTAAATGGGTAAGGGGCACGAAGGAATCTCCTCCTGAAATCATTGTTTCACTATATTCTAACTAATTTGGATGTAAATTAAAAAAAATAAAATTAAGTATTATGTTGAAAAAAGTGTTCTGTGATGTTATTAAAATATTATTAAATGGTCAATTATCCTTTTGTTAATTAATAGTTGGTGGAAATTCTTTAATAATAAAGTACACCTTCCTTTGTTCACTCAACCAACATTTCGTTAGCACCTACTTTGTGCCAGGGATGGGGGAGACACTACAGATATATGGTTTAAGATATACAGTCAGAGAGGCAGACAGAATTTGCTATTTAATATATTTGAGGAAGTTGAAGAGATCAGTGTGCTGAGGGTGCTTGGTCACACATGTGGTCACACACATATCCCTCACGGGGGATAGAGAGGCTTCATGGAGGACATGGCCCACCTGGAAAGCATCCTGAAGGTTGATACAATTTAGGCTGAGGCAGGACATTCCTGGTAGAGGACTAGCACAGCAGAGGAAAAGAAGTGTGAACCAGAATCTGCAAGCCACTGATATTAGTAGTTTAGTGTTGAAGGCAAGGCGAGGCAAGAGATAAGGTTGAAGGGATGGGGAGGGCAGTAATGAGGGTCAGATGTGTCGATTAGGAGCTGGAAGGAAAGGAGGCAGGGCAGGATTTTAAGCAGCAGGGCAACTTACCTAATTTGCATTTTATATAAATAAGTCTAGCTACCCTGGAAGTGATGGATTTCAGGGGTCAAGATTGGATGCCAGGGGACCAATTAATAAGTGATTGCAATGGTGCAGGTAAAAGATGATGAGTGCTTGGACTCAAGCACAGCCCAAGGAGGCTGGAAGGAGGGCTTGGATTGAGAGATATTAATGAGATAGAATCAGCCAGGTGGGGATGAAGGAGACCCCAAGGGGGGACTCCCAGTTTTCCTGCCTGGATGTCTTTGGGCAGGATGGGGATAGAGAAGGAAGAGCCAGGACAGAAAGTTGCAGCATACTAATTCTTATGTAATATGTAAATATATATCTGTGTATGTGTGTAACCTTATCTTAACTTGATTACATCTGCAAATGTATTTCCAAATAAGGTCACATTCTCAGATTCTGGGGGTTAGGACTTCAAAGTATCTTTCTGAGGGACACTATACAACCCATAACTATATGCTTTGCTTTTAATTATTTTTAAATGTTAATAGGGTTATACTGGCTTAGGGTATGGTATCTTCATAAAATAAGGGAAATTTGGAAATTTGGACACAGACACATGAAGAAAGGAATGCTGTGTGAGGACAGAGACACACAGGGCGATGCCATGTGACAACAGATGCAGAGACAGCAGAGAGAGCAGCGATGAGTCTACAGGCCAAAGAATGCGAAGGAGTTCCAGAAGGGACTGGAAGTGAGGAAGAGGGCAAGGAAAAGTTTCTCCCTCAGAGCCTCCAAAAAGGAACCAACCCTATAGACACCTTGATCTTGGACTCTTAGCCTTCAGAACTATGAGAGAATAAATTTCTGTGGCTTAACCGATCCGGTCTGTGGTACACACTTTGTTGTAGCAGCCCTGGGAAACTAATACACATTTCCATGGTTAGGATATTTAAAAACTAAACAAGGAAGAGAGTCAGTTATTGGTGAAAACACTTTTTTCTCGCATTTCACTAGATATTTGGGAAATCTGTCTACATCAACACAGAGAGAACTACTTCTTTACTTTAAGTTGCTGCCCATTGGGAATACTAACGTTTGGCGGTTAGGGGAGAGAAAGAGAAGAAGAAATAGAGAGGTGGGCAGGAGGAGAATTGGTCCAGAGTTGCATTTCAGAAAATGAAAGTTTCGAGAAGACCTAAGTGGTCAACACAGTCCAATGGCGAAATACACTCAAGAAATTCAGACTGCAGAGTATTTTGGTTATTAACCCCGTGGAAGTCTTAGTCAATCAACTTAACCTCATTTCAGCAGCACTAGAGGAGCAGAAGCTAGTATTAAGTAGAAGATCCCCGTTCTCCAGGTGTTCATTCTCTGAGACAAGACAAAATAATGGACAGGAACGATTGTGCAGAATGATAAGTAATTGAGTGTAAGGTACAATGGTAGAATTGAGACAGGGCATAATTGATTAGAAAAGGTACAAAAAGGCTACATTAAACTTTGGCATGCCTTCAGAAGTCAATACAGGTATGTACCCCCCTTGGTATCTGACTGAAGAGATGTCAGGATATAAGACATTTAGGCGAGAGTATTCTACCTTTCATAAGGTCATCTGCTGTCAGGGTCGAGACCCATGTTTTATAGTGATGTAAATAGGCCTCCTAGCATCAAGTACCCTCTGGGTACTGTGTCCTACGGGTTTAATTCTCTCAACTACTCTCTTAGGTGGGGCCTTTCAGTGTCTTCATTTTATAAATCAGGAGACTCAAGCCCACATAGGCCCACAGAGATTATTTTTTCTAAAGTCACTCAGTTGGAAAGGAGAAATGCTAGGATATGAATCCCAGCTCATGTGACTCCATAACCCAGCCTCTAACCATTAGGCCGCAAAACATAGAAAGGAGAAGAGATGGTATTGAAGAATGAATTGCTGGAGGGGTGCCTGGGTGGCTCAGTTGGTTAAGTTTCCAAGTCCTGATTTTGGCTCAAGTCATGATCTCATGGTTTGTGAGTTTGAGCCCTGTTTCGGGCTCTGCACTGACAGTGTGATGTCTACTTGGAATTCTCTGTCTCCCTCTCTGTCTGCTACCCCCTTCAATTCACTGTAATAAAAGAGTGCATTCTGAGCTGGAGCTAGTGTTTTCATAAACATTTTTACGTAAGAATTTTTTGTTTTCAGTTTTCAAATAATTGTATTTTTGTTTTCAAAGCCATTCAAGTATAGCATTTTAGAGGCCCTGTGAGGCCATCATTTTGAGCATGCATAAGAATTAAAAAATTTTTTTCAATGTTTATTTATCTATTTGAGAGAAAGGAGAGAGAGAAAGAGTGTGTGCACAAGTGGGGGAGGGGCAGAGAGAGAGAGAGAGAGAGAGAACGAGAATCCCAAGCGGGCTCTGCAATGTTAGCGCAGAGCCCAATGCGGGGCTCGAACCCTCAAAATGTGACATTGTGACCTGAGCTGAAATCAAGAATTGGACACTTAACCAACTGAGCCACCCAGGTGCCCATAAGTAAGAATTTTTAAAAGACATTTGTATAAGGTTTCTTTACTCTGCTTGGTATATTATACGCATTTAATAAATATTATCCATTTATATTTCTGATAAGGTATGGAATAATTAATACATATATTAGCTTTAAATTAAATAGAAACATGGACTCTGTTTACACAAGGCAATTTCTAATCATTGCACTATCTAACCCTAATTCTCCTTCTCTATTCCCCTTCTCTTAATTTTTGATCTTCTACCGGCCAGCAAGAGAATTAAATAAGAGAAAGAGTTATGAATGACGTTAAGAAATTATGAGCCAGTGTTGTTTGGTGCGTAGTCTTTGGGGTTGCCTTTTATGGTCATCTCCAGTGCTGGCAAGTCAAAAGTGGTTTGTCTGGAAATCCCCACATCAACACAGCAGAACAAATGTATTATATTGGCAATTTTGCTGGTAGAATATTTATAAGGGAAAGTTGACTCCCAGGTGAAGAGAGCGTATTCCTATTCCCCGTAATGCATACCCGTTAGTTCATTTTTCCAGTTCTTGTGAGTCACTAGATACAGCCATTATGCGAGGAATACTTCTCTCTGGATCCACGAACCCTATCATAAATAGTCGTGGTGAAAGTGTTAGATAAATCTGGGAGATAATGAAACCTGTCTTATCTACCTCACAGGTTTCTTGGGAGGACAAAATGAAATAATGAATGTGAGCGTGTTTTTAAAAAGCAAAAAGTGCTGTAAAGTTCAGGACAGTGTTTTTTGTGCCTTTCTATCACATTTATTGTTTATCAACTGTTCCCCACGTGTATGCATATGAAGAAAGCATCCCCAATCCTTGTCTTCTATCCTCAAGAAATTAGGAATGTTTTTCCTGTTCCTTTATGAAGGTAGTATCACTTAGATTTTCCTGCAATTCTCAGTTCCTCACTTATTGTTTCCATACTGTCTAGGGTGAGTTTAAGATAAGTACATAGCTCATTCTCTGAAGCGTAGTAATCTTAGAACACATCTAAACAGCACAAATGAAAGGGTCTCTCTGGGAGTAACATCTCCAGTCCAATTTGAACATCTATGGATCAATCTGTTGATAAATTAATACTGTGATATACCAACATATTATGTCACCCACATGGATAATAACATACTCACAGTTAATTTATAAGTGTCTTCCTTTTTTTTTTTTCTGAAATGGAGGCCATAAAGATTTCAGACTCCCTGTTCAAATATGTCTTGTTAGTCTTTCTTCTAAGGCATCAGTAATTTTTTTGTTTTTAGCCTAGCCAGTAATTTTTTTTAACTCCAATAAATATCCATTTGTAACAGGAAAAATTGGAGAAATAATGTAATAATACATATTTGAATGTTTTTCATTTCCTAACAATGTGTAGCTTTTTATAAATAAAACCAAAGAAAGACATGAAACTAGAAATAAAATGAAAATGTAGGCTGTATATATTTGTGTCTGAATGCTACTAGGATAAGGAATGTGTCCCCAGATGAAAGCAGTGTGAGTCATTTCAACTCTAACAGCCCTATATTATCATAAAATTGCATTGATGTATTTGTAAAAGTCCATGAAGACTTCTGTAAGGAACTTTTGATCTTGGTAGGATCCAGGGGTAGAGATGCAGACTAAAGAGGGAATATTTGTGGTTTCTATCCAGTGGATTTTGCAACATAGTCACATTTAATTTACTAATAAAAGAAGTATCAGATTTTTAGATTAAAGTAATAAAGCTGAGATTTGAAAACAAAAATAATGACATTTTCCTGCATGGCATGTTGGAATTGAAAGGGACTTAACATCTAGTCCAGGTATAGATCTTTCTATAGCCTGCTTACGTCGCTAATTAGTCCCTGTAGTTCTTTCTGCTAAACCTCTGGGTACCCTCAGAATCCTTCTCAACACAGCCTTCTAAGCAGCCATTACCAGGTAATTGGAGGTGACATATGAGTGAAATTCTTTATCAATCCTCCTATAGAGCATTTCAAATAATCACCTTTAATTTCCTTCAAAGATAAGTCACTATATTTCTTGTCAACCCTTATATTCCAGACACTGAGCATGTACACAAATGGAAGAGATCTGAGTGTCACCTTCAAAGAACTCATAGTTCAGAGAAGGGAAAGTGATGTTAAGAGGTGATCAAATATGGTGTACTAAGAGCCAAGAGGAAGGTACGTATAGGCCATGCAGAAAGCAGCCTTATAAGGCAACCTAGGGGTGGACTTGACTTTCTTCTTAAGAAATGATGCCTGTCTTTATCTTGAATAACAAGCAGGAGTTATCCAGGCAAAGCTGGGATGTTCTCGGACAGCAGTTTTGAAACTTTTTTGTCTCTAATCCCTTTATATCTTGAAAGTTACTGACGATTACTCAAAAAGTAAAACATAGAATTTCTGTACGGCCCAACAATTCCACTTTCAAGCATACGTTCAAAAGAATTGAGAGTATAATCTCAAACAGGTACTTGTACAACAATATTCATGGTAACGTTATTTATGGAAATGTCCATTGACAGATGAATGGATAAGCAAAGTACGGTATATACACACGATGGAATATTAGTCTTAAAAAGGAATGAACTGGGCTCCTGGGTGGCTCAGTCGGTTAAGTGGAGGACTCTTGATTTCGGCTCAGGTCATGATTTCACGGTTTATGAGTTAAAGCCCTGCATCGGGCTCTATTCTCACAGTGCAGAGACTGCTTCAGATCCTCTGTCTCCCTCTCTCTTCCCACCCCTCTTTCAAAAATAAATGTATGTCAACAATAAAAAATAGAAAAGCAATGAACTTCTGACATCTGTATAACATGGATGAATCTCAAAAATGTTATGTTGAGTGAAATACACCGACACAAAAGTACAAATACTGTATGATTCTACCTGTAGGGGGTACCTAAGATAGGAAAATTCATAGAAACAGAAAGAAGAACAATGGTTACCAGGAACTGGAGGGTGGTGGGAATGAGGAGTTATTACTTAATGGACACAGAAGTTATTGGCATGATGAAAAAGTTCTGGAAATTGGCGCTTTCTCTGCAACTGGTACTCTCATAACTTGCTACCTCCCATTAGAAAGTAGTTTAGAAGTTTCCTTAATATTTAAACATATATCTGACCCAAGTTTTCTCAGCCTCAACACTTTGACATTTTGAACCAGGTCGTTCTTTGCCATGGACACTGTCCTGTGCGTTGTAGGATATTGAACTGTATCCCTGGCCTCCTTCCACTAGAAGAGTCTCACCAGTCATGACAAGAACGTCCCCAGACATTGTCAAAATCATCCTATGGTGAGAACCATTTATCTACTCTGTGACCCAGCCATTGCACAGCTAGTTATCTGCTGAGAGAAACAAAAACACATGTCCAAAAAGAGACTTTGGACTTACTTAAAAAGAGAGAGAGAGAGAGAGAGAGAGAGAGGGAGAGAGGCTAGTGCACAAAAGTTCGTATCATGTTTATTCTTAATAACAAGAATAGAAACAACCTGAATTCGTCTTAATAGGTAAGTGGATAAACAAATTGTAATATATTCATGTAACGGACTAATTAGTGTATTTTCTTCTCTGTTCCCACCCTTCAGCCTACATACTCCCCTGCCTACATGAAATCTCCTTGAGAAAAGACATGACTTAATTTGTTCATCACTATATGCCTGGTGCCAGCAGTGCCTGGAACATAGTAGACACTTACTAATTACTTAACTGAATGAACAAATGTAAATTGCGGCCGATCTTATGGCTTTAGTTAATCAGTCTCCTTCAGGCCTTTACATGTATTTCTCTATCTCCTAGAACAGTAGCTCAGAAAATCGGCAGACCGCTGGCAATTCATAAGGTCAAAAGAATTTTCATTATAATACGAAAACGCTATTTGCTTACTTCACAGTATTGACATTTGCACTAATGGTGCAAAAGCAAGAGTGGGTAAAACTGTTGGTGCCTTAGCATGAATCAAGGAAGCGGCCCCAAGCTCTCCTTGATAACTGTATTCCTCACCGCCATACAATCACAGTTAAAGAAGAAGGAGAAGAAGGAGCGCCTGGGTGGCTCAGTCGGTTAAGCGTCCAACTTCAGCTCAGGTCATGGTCTCATGGTTCATGAGTTTGAGCCCCCCATTGGGCTCCGTGCTGACAGCTCAGAGCCTGGAGCCTGCTTCAGATTCTGTGTCTCCCTCTCTGTCTGCCCCTCCCCTGCTCACACTCTGTCTGTCTCCCTCTCAAAAATAAATGCACATTTAAAAAAATTAAAAAGAAGAAAAAACAGCTTCATGTAAGAATGTGTTTTTGGAGGGTGCCTGGGTGGCCCAGTCAGTTAAGCGTCCAACTCTCGATTTCGGCTCAGGTCATGATCTCAAAGTTTGTAAGTTTGAGCCCCACATAGGCCTCTGCGTTGACAGCATGGGGTCTGCTTAGGATTTTCTCTCTCTGTTTCCCTCCCCTGCTGTGCTCTCTCTCTCTCTCAAAATAAATAAACTTAAAAGAGTTAAAAACAGACTTTTTTAAAAAAAAAGTATAAATAGTTTTTATTACATCTCCACTCATGAATACAAGTCTTTTTAATATTCTGTGTGACAAAACTGGGAACTTTGCATAAAGTACTTATTTATGCTGCATAACAAGGTTCATTGGCTGTGTCTAGGCTGGGGAACACTTGGGTGATGGTTTGAGTTGCAAGCTAAACTATCAGCTGTTTTTGTCGTGGAACAAACTGTGGTTGGTTAGACTTAGGTGTTTGGCAGACATTTTAACAAAAATTTTCTTAAGAATGAACAATGTGAGCCCGTCTTTTCCAAAACAACGGATACATTTGTTGCCAGTAATAAAACTTGAGTTTTCAAGCAAAAAATTAGAATATTGGGAAAAACTCCCTTTGGATTAATGATTCTTAAATCTGCCTAAGAAATCTTTGCCTACCTGAAAACTTTGTGAAGGTGTTCTACATTTTTTTCCTAGAAATACAAAATTTAGTTTTATGGTTAGGCGTGTGTTTCATTTCAAGTAAACTTTTATGTATAACGTGACCTTGAGATTGTGTTCCATCTTTCTTTACACAACGTACATTTGACTCACATCATTTGTTGAAAAAAAAAAAAAACCCGTTCTTTCTCCATTGAATAATCTTGCAGCTTTTGTCTTTTTTAAAAAAGTTTGTTGGGGCGCCTGGGTGGCGCAGTCGGTTAAGCGTCCGACCTCAGCCAGGTCACGATCTCACAGTCCGTGGGTTCGAGCCCCGCGTCAGGCTCTGGGCTGATGGCTCGGAGCCTGGAGCCTGTTTCCGATTCTGTGTCTCCCTCTCTCTCTGCCCCTCCCCCGTTCATGCTCTGTCTCTCTCTGTCCTAAAAATAAATAAACGTTGAAAAAAAAAGTTTGTTTATTTTTGAGAGAGAGACAGAGAGCAAGCAGGGGAGGGGCAGAGAGGGAGAGAGGGAGAGAGAATCCAAGCAGGCTCTGCACTGTCAGCATGGAGCCCAACACGGGGCTTGAACTCACGAACCTCGAGATCATGACCTGAGCGGAAATCAAGCGTCGGATGCTTAACCGACTGAGCCATCCAGGTGCCCAAAACTTTTGTCTTAATTACTGTACATTTAGAGTAAGTCTTGAAATCAAGTGTTGAGTCTTTCAATTTTGCTTTTTAAATTTTTGGTGGTTTTGGTATTCCTAACCCCTTTGAAATTCCAAATAAATTTTAGAATTACTATGTCAGTTTCTGCAAGAAAAATCCCGAGGAGATTCTGTCTGGGAATGTTGAATCTGCAGCTCTGTTTGAAGAGAACTGACATTTTAATAATATTGAATCTTCTAATCATGCTGTGCCTCTTCATTTATTTGTGACTTCCTTAATTTCTCTTGGCAGTGTTGTGTTGTTTTCAGGCACAAGTTGTACAGTTTTCCTCCTTAAGCTCATTCCTAAGTGTTTATGTTTTTTTTATGCTATTAGAAATGGTATTTTGAGTTTTAATTTTCTGATTGCTGCTATTATAGAGAAATACAAACTGGTTTTTGTATATTGACCACATATCCTGTAATCTTGCTAAATTCACTTATTAATTCTACTAGTTCTAAAAGAATAGATTGTTTTTGATTTTCTATGTAGAAAGGCAAGTCATTTGTGAATAAGTACTATTTTACTTTTGTGCTTTACTTTTGCGCTTACTTATTGGGCTATTTAAATTTTTATTTTCTCCTCTATTAACTTTTTATAACTTGTGTTCTTAAAACAATTGTTTGTTTCCTATAACTTGTCAATATTATGGGCATAAAGTTGCTAGTGACATATCCTCATTATCCTCTTAAAGTTTATAGGATCTGTGTGATACTTTTCTTTTATTCCTGATATTCATGATTTCTGGGCTTTTTTTCTTTTTTGGTCTTTTATTTACATTCTTAAGATGGAATTTTCTCTTTCTTTAACATTCTTTTTTTTTTTTAACTTTTGTTCATTTTTGAGAGACAGAGAGAGAGCATGAGTAGGGGAGGGGCAGAGAGAGAGGGAGACACAGAATCCGAAGCAGGCTCCAGGCTCTGAGCTGTCAGCACGAAACCGGACGTGGGGCTCGATCCCATGAACTGCAAGATCATGACCTGAGCCGAAGTTGCACGCTTAGCCGACTGAGCCACCCAGGTGCCCCACTTTTTTTACATTCTTAAGATGGAAACTTAGGATGGAACTGGAAGGTATTATGCTAAGTGAAATAAGTCAGCCAGAGAAAGACAGATACCATATGTTTTCACTTACAGGTGGATCTTGAGAAACTTAACAGAAGACCCGTGGGGGAGGGGAAGGAGGAAAAAAAAAGTTACAGAGATGGAGGGATGAAAACCATAAGAGACTCTTGGGTCCTGAGAACAAGGTTGTTGTTGGGGGTTGGGGAGAGAGGAAAGTGGGTGATGGTCATTGAGGAGGGCACCTGTTGGGATGAACACTGGGTGTTGTATGGAAACCAATCTGTCAATATATTAAAAAAAAGATGGCAACTTAAATCTTTGATTTTAGACTTTTTTTTACTAATATCACCTAAAGCTTTAAATTTCCTTCTCAGCATTGCTTTAGCTGGATCCCCCAAATTTTCATGTTTTAATTATATTTCGGGTTGAAATATTTTCTAATTTTCCCTAGTGATATCTTCTTTGACCCACGGGTTGTATGGTTTAGTTTACAAATCTTTGCTCTTTTACGTTCTATGGTAGAGCTGGCACGGTCTGTCGGTAGGCCGGATGTGGGGTACAAGAGAAAGGCAATAAGGCTGACTCCAATGGCTGTGGCCTAGGCATCTATGTGAATTGGTGCTGTGGTGTGCCATGGTGGGCAACACTTGGGTAGTAGCATGTTGAGTATAAGAAATCAAGAAATTAGGTCTGTGCATGGAAGTCATATTGCTGAATGCATTATGAGAGTCAAGCGACGGCTCTCTGGCATCATAAAAGAAATGTGTTGCTCTAATGTTTTCATGCTCGAGTATACATACGAAGTGGAAAAATTAGAGTGCAAATAAGGAAGTGCTCCCTAAATAGAGCACCACCGGAAGAGAGCTCATCATGTGGTCCTCTGACTTCTGTTTGATTACAAGTGCAAGAGTTGGACATGTAAAAAATGTGAGTGATGTGATTCACTGTCCAATTAAGTGTTATAGGTTTGCTTGAAGAGGAAATTAAGGGTATGTGGCATATGTTGTCAGTTATGTTAAAGGTCAGTGGTGAAACCGCGCTTCCCTACAAATGGCCATCATATGGTTCTGTTACTGGACCAGCATCAGAAAAATAAAATGTGACCAAAATAGAAATAGTTGAAGTAGTCATAGATGTGGGTAGTTCTCTGTCTCCAAGATGTGATGATGGTCTTTATATGGGAAAATCTAGTAGCTTGTGGCTCAGTTCAACCATTTGACTATTAGAAAGTATGTGAGATAAGATGACACTCTTGAACATCTTGTTATCTTTTGGAAGTGGGTACAAGACTAATTAAAATATTTTTAAACTTTAATTAGTTTATTGAATTTTTGCCACTGGTCTAGAAAAAGTGGGATACAGGGGTGTCTGGGTGACTCAGTTGGTTAAGTGTCTACCTCTTGACTTCAGCTCAGGTCATGCTCTCACGGTTCATGGGTTCGAGCCCCACATTCGCTCTGCATTGGCAGTGTGGAGCCTGTTTGGGATTCTGTCTTTCCCTTCTCTCTTTTGAGTTGTTCTCTCTCTCTCTCTCTCTCTCTCTCTCTCTCTCTCTCTCTTTCATTGTCTCTCTCAAAATAAGTAAATAAGAACTTAAAAAAAGAAAGAAAAATGGAAAACAGTGAAAATCTCCTTTTCACCCATTTCACACATGAACTCACTTTGCTCCCACCCTGCTCACCAAAAAACACAATTTTTCAGCTATCATTATAGAGTTTTTATATACACATACAAGAAAATATTAATATATACTTATTTTCTTTCCTTTTAATACAGTAATAGTATATTATGTGTAATTTTCTATGCCTTCTTTCTCACTTAAAAGATGTATTCTGGAATTTTTTTCCAGTTGTGTACTATGCTCATCTATAGATATAGCACGTACCATAATCTCTATAATGAATCCTCTGATGGGCGTTTAGATTTTAAAAATATTTTGCTGTTAAAATTAATGCTGCAGTGAATAGCCCTGCACCTCAATCATTTATCTGCAGGAAAAATTCCTACAAGTGGAACTGGTAGATGAAACAGTATTTGCATTTGTAAGGTGTTAGATATTGCTAAATTGTCCTGTAAGGTCAGGCCTAGATACTCCAAAAGTATTAATTTCTCAAGTCCTATGCAGTGTCCAACTTGCTACGAGAGCTTTTCTTCTTTGGACTACAAGAAGGAAGAAGAGAGATAGCATTTTTTGAGACTTTTTTAATAAGCAATTTAGAATTCTTAATGAAGCAAAAAAAAAGTGCAAAAGAAAAGCAAAATCATTGAAGGTCCTACCATGTATCAGGTGTTATTCCTGGTTACTTATATAGATGAATCCTCATCACCACTCTGTGGCATTGGTTTCATTTTTCTTATTCAAAGATGAAACACTAAAGTCCAGAAAGTTTAAATATTTCACCCCAAGTTGTGCTAATGGTTGTTCAACAGAATCCAGAAGCTTTTTTGTCTCTCTTAAGAGGATGTGCCTATGACTGGGGAGATTCTATTTTTTATCACGATCAAACTCTATATGCCCTTTGATGGTAAATCTATCTCCTCCTTGATTCTTGTGTTAGCATGAACTGCTAGGAAAATATATGCTGGCCATTGAGCTCTGATTCACCCTAAACCTGATTCAACTATGAAATTCACTGTCAGAAGATGTCACAGAGTTAAACTCTCTAGGATAGATTTTTTTTTTCATAGTTCTGTAGAAGAGCTTCTCTAATAATAGCACTTTCAGTTACATAATCTAAGATAAGGCAATCAGATCTTTTGCTTAGGGATATAAATTAATTGCTGGCAGAAGTCAGTCAAGAGAAAGAAGATACGTTTAGACTAGAGTCCAGTGACCAAGGAGTCTTAATTCAGGCAGACCACTGATTTCTAGGTGACCTGGGGCAAGATATTTAACTGTTACTGTTTTAGCACCCTCTGTAAAAAGGGGGATCATTATTGATAACAATCACTAACAATGTACTTGGCATAAAATTAGCCATGATTTATGATGCAGCATAAAATGAGAACTGGGTAAGAGAACACTAGTTGTGTGTGACTTTGAGAACTTTATTAATTTTTCTAAGCCTTCTTTTCTTCATATGAAAATGGGTATATTAGTAATACCTACCCTCTAGGGTTGTTATAAATATTAAATGAGGTCATGTGGATATAAGATTTAGCAGAGGTCCTGGAACATAATAAGTATACATTGAATGGTAGCTGCTATTATTATTATTATTATTATTATTATTATTACTATTATTTCATGTTACTGCTTATTTCTACCGTGGGATCTCTTTAGCACTGGCTGCTGGGGCTGATACTATACTGTGTGAACCAACTTTGTGTGCTTAATATGACTGTATGCTCAGCTAAATCAAAACATAGAGGTACAGCTCTACCTGACCTTGTAGGCGATTAGCTTTTGCCTTTTCATGCGTGAGATTTGATTATCTTTATCATTGTCTTAGCTTGTGTTGCCTACATATCATAAAATTATCCCAACCTTTTAATATCCTGTCACAAACATTTATCTTTTTGACCTTCAGTGGAATTGTGGTAAGATTGCCTGCTCTCGAATACATCTATCTATCCCATGTAATGTGAAATTACTAGGGTTTAAATTTAGTACTTACAACATGGTCACTTGGATGCCATGAGTTTTGATTCATCCTTGCCACTAGATGGCATCATAATAGAACACATCCATTATAGTTCTTTTCCTGTCTAGCAAAACATGCCATAGAAATTGAAGCTATGGAGTAGCCTTCATATGTGAAACCAAAGTTGAGAACTTTGAAACAGGGACATTTTATAAGTGGAGGAATTTAGTGTTTGAGCACTATATGATTGGGGTTCCTCCAAAATGATACCCTGAGACAAAGACTTGTGTGCGTGTTTCTTTGAGAGGTGATGTTGGGACAGGAATGAGGGAGCAGGAAGAACGAGATTAAAAATACGAAAAAGGAGAAGCATAAGGGTGATGTTTCATGGCTGCCATTGTGGGCAACAAAGCTTAATTCTACTGAAATATCCTAAGACACACACAGAATGCCTCCCAGAATTTTTTTTTAAATGTTTATTTATTTTTGAGAGAGAGAGAGAGAGAGACAAAGAGACAAAGTGCAAATGGGGGAGTGCAGAGAGAGAGGGAGACACAGAATCTGAAGCAGGCTCCAGGCTCTGAGCTGTCAGCACAGAGCCCGATGTGGGGCTTGAACCCACGGACTATGGGATCATGACCTGAGCCAAAGTCGGACGCTCAACTGACTGAGCCATTCAGGCGTGCCCCCAGAATTTTTTATACACAATGATCAGGAGGCAGGAATGTTTATCCGTTAACTCTTGTTCATTGGTCAAGATTGCTCCCTGCTCCTCCCCTGCACATACATAAGAGCCAAGCAAACTCTCACTGGCATCCAAGACAGGCTTGGGGAAGAAATGAGAGATACTATGTGGGCTACAGGTGGGATGCTATCAGGTGAAACAAATCCAAGTTTGCATGGAATTGTCTATTCCAACCTGTTTAAAATCAGATGTAAGGCTAGACGGATGTGACTCAGGGCACCAGATGTGTCTGCTGGAACTACCTAATAAATCATGTACTCTGTAAATTCTTCCATTTGAAATAAACAAAGAATCCTAATGAACCATCTGCAACTTGAAATCCTTGGGGGCTACCCAGTAGGTATTCTGGCAAACGTTTAGTGAATAGAAATATTAACGATTATGAAATTCACAGGAAGATATCTTGCCCTTCGTAGCTTGGTATGAAAGGCCTAAATCTTTCTCTTTTTATAATTTTTAAATCTTGCCTGTACATAACCCAATATGGAAGGATTCCCAAACCTTTTATACTCGTGCACTAGGACATAGGAGCCGGAAGAGTTTGCTAATAGGAAAATACTGGGTGGGATAGTTTGTAGAGATGGAATTGTATTGGCGTAGGCATCAGGAGAGTTCAGAATCTATCTGTAATGTTGGATAAATGATTCAGGTCACCCTAAATTAACTTTTGGAACCTCAATGCCCTTTTGTGTAAAGAGCAAGTATGGCTGAATTCAGTCATCTTAAGGTTTCGTCTAGTACTCAGAGGCTATGAAAATTATACATGTAGAAAAGCAGTTGACTTTGGTCAACTGTTGGTTAAATGTCCAACTTCAGCTTAGGTCATGATCTCACGGTCTGTGAGTTCAAGCCCCACGTTGGGCTCTGTGCTGACAGCTCGGAGCCTGAAGGCTGCTTAGGATTCTGTGTCTCCCTCTCTCTCTTCACCTCCCCCACTTGCACTTTCTCTCTCTCTCTCTTTCAAACATAAATAAACATTAAAAAAATTTTTTAAATGAACACATTGTGTTCATATACATATTTCTGTTTTCACACATGATATAAGTTTTTAGACATTGGAACTGATTACCCACTTAAACATGTGGAAATATCCTTAATCTTTATAAATATAAACTTCTTTTTTTGATTCCAGAATGATGTGTCAGATATTCAAGTAAACACAAAAGTACTAATTCTAAAACCTGCAGAAATAATATGTATGAACTCTGTGTGTGTGTGTGTGTGTGTGTGTGTGTGTGTGTGTGTGTGTGTTTTAATGGTGGGAGTAGAGTTTATTAAGCTGTGCATTAGTATAAGCACTGAGGCTTGCCCATGGTGCTCTTAATGTATAAAACCCAGAGATCGTGCCAATTCTTCTTGAGCAATGACACCAGGGAAATGACAGCTAAGTGGACACAAGTCCATGATCTATCATCTTCACGTGGCCAATGGCCACTATTAGGCACAACACGTTTTTTGTCTGGAATTTGATCATGGACTTCACTTCATCACCTTTGGCCACATGTTCTCATTGTGGGTCAGTAAGGAAGGGAATTTGCCAGTCTTACTCAGGCCTGGGCCCAGGATTCATGGGATCTTCTTCATCAAAGATTCCAAAGCAAAAAGACATCCTACTTCTTGGCTACGTTCTTGATGAATTTCTTATTCTTGCTGAGTTTCTTTTTCTTCAGTGCTTCAGTGTCCACATGGGAGAAATCCACAGTTGTGGCCTCATCATAGCGCTGTTGCTCCCCCCACAACACACACAGAGAAGTCGGTGTGGACTTAAGCCTGACGGTGCCCAAGTAACATCATCCTTCTGAGGGCTATAGTTCTTCAAGTTGATCTGTAGCTCCATGGTGTCCAAAAACTTCTGTTGCTTCCACTGGTTCCTGTGCAGGACTGCCTCCACTGCCTTGTAGAGGTGTCATAGGAGACTTTGCATGCCACAGTGACTGCAAAAGAGCAGAGTCTCTCTCTCTCTCTCTCTCTCTCTATTTATTTCATTCTTTAAAAAAAATTTTTTTAGTGTGTATTTGTTTTTGAGACATAGCTAGAGACAGAGTGTGAGTGGAGGAGGGGCAGAGAGAGGGAGACACAGAATTCGAAGCGGGCTCCAGGCTCTGAGCTGTCAGCACAGAACCCGATCGGGGGACTCAAACTAATGAACTCTGAAATCATAACCTGAGCAGAAGTCGGATGCTTAACTGACTGAGCCACCCAGAGGCCCCATCATTTGGCATTCTTTTATAAGTAATTAATGCTTATTTATTGGGGACCAGAAGAAAGATAAAATCACCTTTAGAGGTAAAATAATCATGTCATTTACTGCACATACTGAACTCTTGAGAGTGAAAGGGGGCACTATTGGGTATTATTCTAGAATAAGAGCTGCAAATCAGAAGCATCTTAGATATTAAACTGGGATATATTATCCCTCCACTTACAGGTTGATTTCAACTTTGTTAGTGGTTGAGCAAGTAGTAAGGTAAATTAAAGCCAAATTCTCCAGTATTAGACTAATCTCCCCACCGAGAAAACTATAAAATCTCAGTAAAATTCAAAATAATAGCTGTTCAAAGCCATCAGATGTAATTGAGGTGTCCAAAACTTGAAGCGCCAGCATCTCAAGAAGATGGGGAAAAGCATAAGGTGAGTCCTACATTTATGGATGCTTTTGCTTTTGGAATATTTGTTAATTTCCCTGTGGGGCATAGAGACTGAAGAGAAAGCAGAGGTCTAAAGCTTGCAACTCTATCACTAGGATGGGGAACCACGAATTTAACTTCAGGACTATTAACATAGCCAAGCACTTATGGAGCCAAGATCCTGAAGAAACTAATTTCAGAGAAGCGATCTGGCATTCTCAATATAATTTCCACTCAAATGAAGTGAAAGGTGGGGGCGACTGGGTGGCTCAGTCGGTTAAGCGTCTGACTTCAGCTGAGGTCATGATCTCGCAGTTTGTGAGTTTGAGCCCCATGTTGTGCTCTGTGCTGACAGCTCAGAGACTGGAGCCTGCTTCAGATTCTGTGTCTCCTCCTCTCTCTGTGCCTCCTATGCTTATGCTCTGTCTCTCAATAATAACAATTAAACATTAAATTTTTTTTTAAATGAAGGGAAATGTGAAACAAATCTACATTTGCATTGAATTGTCAATTCTAAACTAAAATCAGACATAAGGCTAATTCCTTACCTAATTCCTAAGCTGAGGATGAGTGGAGTGAGAGCCTAAGAAACCCAGAAAAAATTAGTTGCTAAGAATTTAAAGGGCTAATCATAGCTTTTGGCAGCCTCACATTGCTAAAGAGAGATAAAAATCATAATTTAGAACCTACCCAGGAGAAGAGATCTCAGTAAATTCCCCAGGTTTTAAAAATAGTCTTCTGAAGTGTCATGGCTGGTGATAGGGATAAATCAGTAATAGATTAGCCCTCACAAAGTCTTAAAACTAGCTTCCAGTTATTTCAGTTTTTAATTGGATCAAAATTTCCTGCCTGTCAGGCAAACAAGATAAAATATACTCTAGAGACCTACACCATAGGTATCATTCATGCATGATGTCAACATTCAGTCCAAAATTACCAGCTATGCCAGGAAACAGGACCAAATGACAAAAACTAAGACAAAGAAGAAAACTGACATTAGAAATAGGTGTATAAGCAATGCAATATTGGCATTAACAGAAATATAATTTTAAAATAACATGATTCATATGTTAAATAAAGCAGATAATACAATAGAGAATGTCACCATAAAACTAAAATCTAAAAGTATAACCAAATAGAAGTTCTAAAGCAGAAAGAATTAAGAAGTCAAAAGATGAGTTTAACTGCAGATGAGACACTTCAAAATAGAGAATTAGTGAGCCAAAAGTAGGTAAGTAGAAAATATCACTTGAAGTGCAGAGAGGAAAAATAAATAGAAAATAAAGATAAGAGCATAAGGCTCATACAAGACTTTGTGAAAATATCTAGTAATGTGTAACTGAAATTCCAGAAGGGTAGGAGAGGGAAAATGGAGCAGAAGAAATATTGAAGATATGCGGGCCAAATAATTTCCAAAACTAATGAAAGATATCAAACTGCAGATTCATGAAGCCCTATGAACCTCACGTAGAATAAATACAAAATATCACTGCAAAAAAATGACACTATGAAGAGAAAATCTAAGTCGTACTTGGAGAAAAAAAGGTGAATGTCCTTTAAAAGAATAACAATAAGCTGACAGTTGACCTTTTAAATGAAATGATGAGGGGCACATAGGTGGGGTCAGTTCAGCTGCTGACTTGGTTTTGGCTCAGGCCATGATCTCAGTGTCATGAGATTGAGCCCCATGCTCAGCTAGGAGCCTGTTGGAGATTCTCTCTCTCTCTCTCTCTCTCTCTCTCCTGCCCCTGCTCCACTTGTTCTCTCTCTCTCTTGTTTAAAAAAAAAAAAAAAGAAATGATGAAAGCTAGCAGATAATAAGTGATATATATAAGCACCTGAAAGAAAATAATTACCAAAGAAGAATTCTACGCCTGGTGAAAAAAACCTTTCAAAAATCAAGGTGAGGGGGTGCCTGAGTGGCTCAGTCGGTTAAGTGTCTGACTTCGGCTCAAGTCATGATCTCACAATTCAGGGGTTTGAGCCCCACATTAGGCTCAGAACCTGGAGTCGGCTCCAGATTCTGTGTTCCTCCCTCTCTTCCCCTCCCCCATTCATGCCCCTCTGTCTGTCTCTCTCACAAAAATAAAATAAACATTAAAAATCCAGGTGAAATAAAGGAACTTTGATTCAAATAAGGAGAGAAATCATTGTTGGAAAATCCACACAAAAATAGGCACTAAGGGAAATTCTTCAGGAGAAAGTTAATGATCTTAGCTAGAAGCATGGAAATTCAGGAAGGAATGAAGAGCAGAAAAGATAAATATATGAAAAACTCAAAATAAATATTGACTCTTTAAGACAATAATAATAAGGTCTAGTGGGTTTAAACAATATGAAGAATTAAAGTACATGACAGGTACACCTGGGTAGCTCAGTGGGTGAAGCATCAGACTTCAGCTCAGGTCATGATCTGATGGTTTTGTGAGTTCAAGCCCTACATCAGGCTCTGTGCACTGACTGCTCAGAGACTGCTTGGGATTCTCTCTCTCTCTGCCCCTTCCCCACTTGTATTCTCTCTGTCTCTCTCAAAATAAATAAATACTAAAAAATTTAAGAATACATGACAACAGGGGCGCCTGGGTGGCTCAGTCGGTTAAGTGTCCGACTTCAGCTCAAGTCATGATCTCACAGTCCGTGAGTTCAAGCCCCATGTCAGGCTGTGTGCTGACAGCTCAGAGCCTGGAGCCTGCTTCCGATTCTGTGTCTCCCTCTCTCTCTGACCCTCCCCCGTTCATGCTCTGTCTCTCTCTGCCTCAAAAATAAATAAACATTAAAAATTTTTTTTTAAAAAAAGAATACATAACAATAGCACAAAAGGCAGGGAAGGACTAATTGGAGTTAAGCTGTGAGATTCTTGCATTATCTGGGAAGAAGTACAATTACTAACTTAAGGTAAATTGTTAAATTCTGGATGTATGTTACAATAACTAAGGTAAATCCTAAATGAACAAAAAACAATCTATAACTAACTATCTAATATAAAGGAGAAAATGGAACGGTAAAATAATTGATTAATCAAACAGAATGCAAGAAAGGAGAAAAAAGGAACACAAGAAGATAGGATAAATGGAAAACAAATAGTAATGTGGTAGATTTAAATTCAAATATATTAGTACAGATAGACCCTGATTTATAATGGTTTGACTTAGGATTTTTGGACTTTGTGATAGTGTGAAAGCAATGCATATTCACTAGAAGTCATACTTCCAGTTCTGAATTTTGATGTTTTCCCAGGCTAGTGATATGCAGTATGAAGCTCTCTTGTGTTGCTGAGCAGTGGCAATCCCAGCTCCCGGTTAGCCACACAATCACAAAGGTAAACAAACAATATACTTACAACCATTCTGTACTCATACAACCATTCTGTTTTTCACTTTCAGTGCGGTATTAATAAGTTATATGAGTTATTCAACACTTTATTACAGACTAGGCTTTGTGTTGGATGATTTTTGTCCAACTGTAGGCTAATGTAAATGTTCTGAACACGTTTAGGGTGGGTTAGGCTAAGCTATGATGTTCAATAGGTTAGGATCATGAAATGCATTTTCAGCTTAGGATATTTTCAACTTATGATGGGTTTATCAGGATGCAACCCCATCGTAAGTTTGAGGAAGATCTGTAACTACATTAAATTTGAATGGATAAAACATTCCGATGAAAAATATGGATTATCAGACTAGGGGCACCTGGCTGGCTCAGTCACTTAAGTGTCCAACTCTTGGTTTCTGCTCAGATCATGATCTCATGGTTCCCAGGTTCGAGTCCTGTGTTGGGTTCTGCTCTGACAGTGCAGAGCCTGCTTGGGATTCTCTTTCTCCCTGTCTCTGTGTCTGCCTTATTCCCTTATTCCCACTTGCACTCCTTCCTCCTTGCCCTTCTCTCTCAAAAATAAATAAATAAACATTATAAAAAAAAGAAGAAAAGCAAGGATCGTTGATCTGGATAGAAAAATCAACTATATACTGCTTATAAGAGATATGCTTTAAACATACAGACACAGAAAAGTTGAAATGAAAAACATGGAAAATGATACAGCATGCAAACACTAACCACGGAAAGGTGTTTTTCTGTACGAGTAGTAGACAAATTTTGCTGCAAGAGCTATTACTAGAGATGAAGAGTTATTTTGTAATGATGATTAATGGGACGATTCAACAGGAAGATATAACAATCTTAAATTTGTCTGTGTCTAACACAGACACATGTTGGACATAGACTCCAACATAGTAAAACAAAATGTGATGTGAATAAAAGGAGAAACAGATAAATACATAATCATCATAGTGAGTGATTTTATCACCTCTCAGACAAAACATTTAGTAGATATATAGAATATGTGAACAATGCAATTAACAAACTTGCCTGTGTGTGTGTGTGTGTATGTGTGTGTGTGTGTTGCATAACACTGCACCCAACAAAGCAAAACATATCCATCCCTTTTAAGGTACACATGGAACAATTACTAAAACAAACCATTCTCTGAGTCATAAAGCAAGTGTTGATAAATGTCAGATTATCCTTTCCAAAACCCACAATCTCTATCCAATCAAAAGAAAACCATCAGACAAATTCAAATTGAGGGACATTCTACAAAATACCTCTCTGATATGTCTCAAAACTGTTAAGGTCATGAAAAACAAGAAAAGACTGAGAAACTCTTACAGACCAGAGGAGACTAATGAGACATAATGATTAAATGCAATATGCTAGACTGGTTTAGATTATGGAAGAGTAAAAGAACAGTATAGTGGAAAAAGTGGAGATAGCCAAAAAATCCTGAAGTTTAGTTAATAATAATGTCCTAATGTGGGTATCTAAGCTTTAACAAATGCACTAAGGTAATGTAAGATGTTAACACCAGTGAAAGTAGGTGAGGGGTACATTGGAAGTCATCGTATTATCTTTACAACTTTTCTGTAAATCTAAAATTATCACCCCAAATTATTAAAAATAACAAACAAATATGGGTAACTCAAAAGAAAAATTGGCAAAACTTGAGGAACTTAAAAGAAAGGTATGCAAATGTCCAATACAGACAAGAAAAGATGGTCAGTTTAATCAGTCATGAGAAAAATGCAAATTAAAACCTGAGTGCATTATCACTGCACATCCTCCAACATCACCAAAATGACAGGACAGAGAATATCCAAATTGGTGAGTATGTTGAGTGATGGAGGTCTACACACTGCTGGGGGGAATGTAAACTGGTAAAAATCATTATTTTTGGCATGTTGAAACTAAATATATGCCTACCCTACTGACCAGCAATCCTGTTCTACATACACATGTGTGCTAAAAAAAATATGGACCAGACTGTTCAGAGTCACTGTATTCATAGTAGCCCCCAAGACAAATGTCCATAGATTGATAAATAATTTGTGATGCATGCACATAGTGGAATACAATATATTCATGAAAAAAGGAACTACTGTTACAAACAAAAATATAGATGAATCTCACAGACTTAATACTGAAGGGAAAGTCCATACTTCGTGATTCCATTTTATTATTTTGTTTTTTTTAATGTTTATTTATTTATTTTGAGAGAGGGAGAGAGAGAGAGAGAGAGAAGGAGAGCATGCAAGCAGGGAAGGAGGGACAGAATGAGAGAGAGAGAGAGAGAGAGAGAGAGAGAGAGAGAGAGAGAGAGATCCCAAGCAGAGGGATCAATCCCAAGACCTGATCATGACCTGAGCTGAAATCAAGAGTCCAAGGCTCAACTGACTGAGCCACCCAGGTGCCCCCTTCATGATTCCATTTATTTGAAGTTCAAAAGTAGATGAAATTAATCAGTGGTGATGGAGGTCACAGTAATGGTTACCTGTGGGGGAGGTAATGACTGAAGGGGCAAGAGGGAGCCTTCTGCAGTGCTGGTGGTGTTCTAAATCTCAGTCTCACTGGTGGTTACAGGAATGTATTCCCTTGGTCAAAGTTCACTGAGTAGTGTCCTTAAGATTTGTGTACTTAACTGTGTGAATAGTATATATCAATAAAAAAAAAGACAAATCCCCTGGAAACCTGAGTTTCAATATTAAAACATATTTTTACCGTACTTTGTAATACAAACTATGGCATAATGTTTGAGGCAAAGATTCTATGAAGTTTAGAAGCGGAAAACCCATATTATTCAAAGATAATGGAAGGAAATGGTATAGTATCAACTCTTGGGTGCATGTGTGTACCCTTTAAAAATCAAACAGATAGGCAGAATGCTGTTAGTAGAAAACATGTGCACGATACTTTGATAACGAATTAATTGATCTTCTGTGCTTTGGGATTTATTTTATTCACCACCTAAACAGATCCAGGGAGACCATTTTCAATTGTTGTACCAACTAAGGCCAAATTAGGCAACAGACTCTCCTAATGTTCCAATATTTTCAAGTGTAGAGAGAACTGTTTGAATGCCAAACACTGCGCTTACAAAATTTGGGGACCTCATGATCAAAGCAAGTTAAGATTAATATTCATGAAAGATTTAATGAAGAGAAAACACGAAGTTGAGTCAATATCCCTGCGAGGAGATTGAGAAATGAAGAGAACATTACAGCAGGAGGTTTTAGAGCTTTGGGGCTTCCTCTTTTAAAATAATAATTTAATATCAGCGAGCTACAGTGTTTGAGCATTTACTTTGTGTTGGGCAGTGTGGTAAGTTTCTCTCTACACACACACACACACACATAAAATCTACTTTAAAAAATTCTCACAACTCTGAAAGATACTCTTGCTATCTTTCCATTTCACAAATGAAGAAACTGAGGCTTAGAGAGATTAAGTTGCTTGACGAAGGACACCCTGTTCATAAGTGGCAGGGACATGCTGCAAACCGGTATGGTGGGCTCTTGAGCCCAGGCTCCTGTCGACTGTTGTTCATGGCAGTACCTCTCATGGCCTGGGTCATGTGCCACCCAGGGGATGAAGTCCCAGGGAAACTTGTCAAGTAGAGATTCCCAGATGCCCAGAGTGTGCAGAATCTCTGAAATGGGAGGCTGTGAGTCTCAATTTTTCTTAAGAGACCTGACTTTCAGCACCACTTCCCTTTGCTCTAATGACCATGAATAGAAGTGCAAATTTGATCCAAATCTCGCCTATCCAGTTTACATACTTACCAAATAATAGAAGGGGATAATGCTCTTTGAGTGTGTACATACTGTTGTTGTCTCATACAATCCCTTTTCTATTTACTATGATTTCATCTGAGATTTTTAAGGGAATGGATACAATTTCCAATCTCTAGCTGTTTATGTGTGAATATACACAAAAGGAACTTTGAGTGTGTTTAAATAAATGTTTATGAGTCCCAAGAAGAGTATATGCTTATTGATTCTTTGCACTACATTCTAAATGTTAAGTTGAAGCAATAAATTCATCAGAAGGAATATTACCCTGCCTACACAGTTTTCTATATTGGACCCCTAGAGACTGGTGGAAATACCAAATAATAGCATGGCATGTGTTTCTTTTTCAGTAGAAGATACAAGACAAAAAGTGATGCTGGAAGTGATTGCATATTATGTAACAGCCTTTCAGTCTGTTTTTTTTTAATGCTTATTTATTTAATTTTTGATAGCACAAGCAGGGGAGGGACAGAGAGAGAGAGAGGGAGACACAGAATCCGAAGCAGGCTCCAGGCTCCGAGCTGTCAGCCCAGAGCCCAACATGGGGCTCGAACTCACAAACCATGAGATCATGACCTGAGCTGAAGTTGGACGTTTAACAACTGAGCCACCCAGGCGCCTCTAATTCTTTGAGTTAAAAAAAAAATATTTTAGCACGTTCCCCTCCTCCAAAGTCTCACTTTATTGAAAAAAAAATGATTGGGCCAAAGGGTGAATAGAGGTTGGTAAAGCCTTGCATTTTCCTCCCAGCTTTTGGAAAAAAAAAATCTAATATCATGTGCTGAAATTTTCTTGTTGGTACCAGCAAAGAAAAATAATAGCAAATAGTTAAGAATCTTAGTCATGAGGAGTCTGAGATGCAGCCAGACCCGAGTTTGAGGCCACCTTGCCACCTAACATCATGATCTTGGGCAAGTTCCTAACCATCTCTCTCTGTTTCCTCACCTTTAAGTGTGATAGATAATAGTCCTATTTCATAGGACCGAGAATTCAGTGACATAATGCATGTACAAAGGATAGCGCCGAGCCTGGCCCACAGCAAGTATGCAGAAGCATTAGCTCCTATTGAAATTGCTATTGTCTATTTGTTCCATGAGTACCATTTTCAGAATTAGGAAGCTGAAGAAATTAAAAAAAAAAAACAAACAAGACATCAGTTGACCATATTTCCAGCCATGTGTGATTGTAAGAGCACCTGTCCCAGGTACCTGCTGTCTGAAAGATGTTCCTCGTTGCTTCCTGCATTCTGTGCCATGGGGGTTTCGTCTCTGCTTGCTTCCTGGACCCAGAATTATTGGTCCCTTTTCTGAGCATTAGCAATTCCACCATACCACACAGAGATGAGATTTGAGAAATAAAAATAAAGTTGTCTTGGGATATGGAGGGCCAAGCTGAGAGAAACTAGTTGGCTTGTCAACAGTCTGTTTTCTGAAGATCTCTTAGTTCCATTGCCAAGTGCAGAATGACCATAGCATTGTTTTTCTAAGAACAGTCTTCCCTCCTTATACAACAAATGTGTGCTTAATATAGAAAATTGAAACAAAGGGAGAAGTAAAAATATGAAAACATATCTAATCGTAAAGAAGATTACAGTTAACCTTTTGGATCGTTGCATTATAGATTTTTTTCCCCTCGTATATATTTCTTGTTAACAAAAGAAACTGTATATAGAGTTTGTATCTTTTTCTTTATGATAGTATCACATATATTTCCCATTACTGAGTATTTTTCCAACTTAGTTACCTTTTATTAGCATTTAAAAATATAAGAGAATTTGAAAAGTCTGACACTCAAGAGTGATTTTATTATCTTTTGACTTAATTTTTAAACTTATTTATTGATTCCTTTGGTCATCTGGTATTTGTGATATGCTTACTTTGTACAAATTACCAGATTGGGACTTTTTGTGGTCAGGGACTCGGTTCTTGTTCACCCCCATCCCTAGTGCCTGGAGCTGTGCCTGCCATGTGGGGACACTTAGTGGATACTGTTGAATGAATGATTACTGAGTGCACACTTACTGATATTTCTACTAGCTTCATGTGAAAGAGGGATGAAGTTTCTTTTTTTTTTTTTCAACGTTTATTTATTTTTGGGACAGAGAGAGACAGAGCATGAACGGGGGAGGGGCAGAGAGAGAGGGAGACACAGAATCGGAAACAGGCTCCAGGCTCTGAGCCATCAGCCCAGAGCCCGACACGGGGCTCGAACTCACGGACCGCGAGATCGTGACCTGGCTGAAGTCGGGCGCTTAACCGACTGCGCCACCCAGGCGCCCCTGAAGTTTCTTTTTTATGTTTATTTATTTTGAAAGAGAGTGAGAGAGAGGGCGAGCAAGCGCATTAGCAGGGGAGGGGCAGAGAGAAGGGGAGAGAGAGAATCCCAAGCAGGCTCCATGCTGTCAGCGCAGAGACCTATGCGGGACTCTGTCTCAGCAACTATGAGATCATGACCCGAGTGGACACTTAACTGACTGAGCTACCCAGGCGCCCCAAGGGTTTGAAGTTCTTAAAAAATAAGCCACATTAGCCTTGAATATGTCTTTTGGCCAATTCTGGGAATGGATTCTGAAGTGAGGGGACCTTATAACTTCTTTTTGTCTCAAGGTTGGAGGAAGAGGACATTCTGAGATCCAGGCTCAACTTGTTTTATGGTCTTTGTGGAAAGAGGTTCTTTGCACATGACATTTGTGTATGTATGTGTGTGTTTTTATCTAAAAATGTACCTTCAAGGAAGTTCTTCACGTACGTATTTATTCTTTGAACTGAACCATATTTGCATTTGGTCTGCTGAGGCCTCTCAAAGGACTTCCATAACCCCCACCCGTTCCCCCATCAGCCTGCCCAATACTTCCCCAAACACATTGCCCTCACAGCAAGGTGCTCGATATGTAAAGTCAGGCTGGAGCTAGGCAGAAACTACCAGTTTCCAATCTGAACAGGTAATTTCCTTTCTAAGCTTTGAGATTAAAAAATGATTGGTGCAGAGGGAAAAGGCCTGTCCTGTAAGAAAAATCACTTCTTCTCTTGTGATTTTTTCTTGTTGAGGGTGAGTTAAGAGTAGGAGTTGGCTGGGAATGTGTGTAGTGAGAGCAGGTGGGGGAAGGGGGACCCAATCCCAAACTTGCTAAGATCAATTCATGGACGTGATGATTACCTAGGAAATTCTACAGCAGCAGGTGAAGGGTGCAGTATGGACTCTGGCAATATTTTCGATTCTCTTGGCCTCATTTCTATGCTTGTAAAATATGTCTATTAGCTGTGACTTTTATGTTTGTGCCATGGGGATGGACATAACTTGTAATGTTTCTTTGTTAGCTCAGTATTACATTATGTTTTCAGAGCTGCATCCAGGAAGAGGAATACCAGCTCTCCTGGTATAAAAAGGGTTGGGGAAATCGTCTGCCAGCCACTGTACTGTTACCAATATTTAAAATTTCAAAATATATTCTTTCATAGCAATATGCATACATGGTTTAAAAAGCTATTGGTACAGAAGGGCTTAACCGGAAATGCAATTGTCCCCTGCTTTACCCCTCCCCACCACCAGAGGGAGACTCTTTTGACCATTTCTGTTTGCAGGGGATTATTTCAGTATCTCTAAATGTTTTTCATTTCCTACTATTTTTTAATTTATCCACTTTGAATTGCTGACTGCCAACTCCTCAAAAAGACTACTAGAAAAACTTGTTTATCAAGCAAATTTAAGTTACTTAGATTTACTGCAGAAGGGAGAACAGTCCCAGAATCTTCCCAGAGTGTCAGAAAGGGGAGATCAGAGGAGGATATATATGAAGTTATGGGTCATTTAAGTGAGTCTTACAGGGAAGAAACTGATTGGAATTGGGCTGAGTTAAGGGGTTGCTAATTTTGGATTGATGGGCACAAGATGATATTTGAAGGAAATGTTGATGAGGGGCACCTGGGTGACTGTCTGTTAAGCACCTGAGTCTTGGTTTCAGCTCAGGTCATGATCTCATGGTTCATGGGTTGGAGCCCCACATCAGGCTCTGTGCTGACATTGTGGAGCCTGCTTGGAATTCTCTCTCTCTCTCTCTCTCTCTCTCTCTCTCTCTCTCTCTCTCTCTCACACACACACACACACACACACACACTAAATAAATAAACTTAAAAATGTTGATAAGCAACATTTAGCCTTGATAGCCTTCATAAGTAAGCTGTGTAGTTAGTTTGGTCTTGTCTACCAGAAGCAGGTATTCCCTAGAGCAGGGAACTAAGTTATTTATAGTTTGGTGCCCATATTATTTAGCACACAAACAGAAAGCAAGTTTGGTCTGGGTTCCTGGGCCTTGAGTAAATTCCTGCTATGGTGAATATAAGTTGAATAGGTTATCTACACCCTGACCCCCACCCCATTCCTCAGAACTAGTTCCTCTAGTGACCGACTCTACTCCTTCAAATAAGAAACATAAACTTCTTATTTTTTATTGTGTCACCAGATACCATCTCTTCATCATCCCTTTCCATGTCCCCTAAATTTGTTCTATGATTTTGTACCGTGAATTTGTTCTACGATTCTTGGTTTCAAGGAAACACCTGTTTTTCAGTCTGCCAAATTAAATTGCATCTAACTTAGACTTCAATAATCTAGTTGGCTTGATGTCTAATCAGCATTGTTTTGGCCACTCTTCCTCTCAGTGCTGGAAAATGGTCCTAGGGACCTATGAGTATCCAGAAAGACCAGTCAGTGGTGACTGTTCTGTTCCTCCCTCACCTGAATTCACTCGAGGGAGGATAATTCTGAAGGCACTCCTCTTCCCTTTTTTTTCATGATAGACCTGGCTACTGGGACTTCATACCATCTTTCAACACCATTAAGTTTGGTGCTCAGTCCCCCAGAGACTGATCCCATCAAAGCTTTCGTCAGCCTCTAAGCTCTATGTGGGAATGGGGCACGGGTCTTCATCTTCCTTGAGCCCTTTCATTTCCCTGGCATTAGGGGACCTCAGCTTTGTAAAAGGTCAGAATATTTAACTTCTCTTCAATTTTTGAAAACCTCCATCTGTGCCACAACCAGGTTCTAGCATTCTTTTCTTTTTTTTAAAATTTTAAATGTTTGTTTATTTTTGAGATACAGAGCACGAGCGGGGGAAGGGGCAGAGAGAGAGAGGGAGAGACAGAGCAGGGGAGGGGCAGACACAAAGCAGGCTCCAGGCTTTGGGCTGTCAGCACAGAGCCTCACACAGGGCTCAAGCTCATGAACCGTGAGATCATGACCTGAGCCGAAATCAGCGCTTAACTGATTGAGCCACCCAGGCGCCCCAGGTTCTAGCATTCTAATACATGTAGCAGTTAAAATCATGGGCTCTGCCCAGGTTGAAATCATTACTTTTTCCAGATTTATCTATGTGTTGGAGCTCTCTAAATCTCAGTTTTCCTAGCTAATGGGAATGATAACAAATCCACCGCATTTGGTTATAGTGATAATGAAATAATTTAATTGTCCTAAAGCATGCTTTGCACCATGCCGGGTACTTACTAAACCTTCAGTAAATGTCAGCCATTATTATCATTATCATTATATTGCTCTGCGATTGGAGGGTTATTAAATACAAAGACTTTAACTCTCCCCTGGGGCAGGGGAAGCTGAGTTCTCTGGGATCTAAAGCCTTGGCTCCACTTTAGGGAGGCGAGGAGAAAAATACCATGAAAACTAGAGACAGATTATTTCTCAACTGTGTACTCTGTCACATCAGAAGTCTTGGTTTTAAGACAGTGCAGGGCTTCCATAGACCAGGAATTGGCAAACTAGGCTTGCGGGGCCCCTTGCCTGATGTTATAAATAAAGTTTTATTGGAATATAGCCATACCCATTTGTCTAAGTTGTGTTTTTGCTTGAAAGCAAACATAGACTACATAAATGTATGGCCCGTAAGACTGAGATACTTAATATCTGTCCCTTGAAGAAAAAGTTTGCTAGTTCTAGATCGAGACCATTTAGGTTGTCTAAGGATTTAAGTTAAAGTGCATTAAAACAAACCCTCCCCATCTTCACCCATGAATAGTGTGGCAGTTGAGGCTAATGTAACCTGGCATGCTCAGCCTTCCAATGGAAGGAGGACATTGACAGACTTTTCATGTTCTCTGAGTGCTGAAGAGAAATGAGTGTCCAGGAGCCTCCCAATGACTTTCTCCACGTGCTATGGTGGGCCCCCAAAACTTTTTTCTGATCCTGCCTTTAGACATAGATACAAAGAGCCCAAGTTTTAGAGGACCCCACATGTGACAAATATCCAGCACAAAGATCATTTTTCTTTTCACTCTTGCAAGAAAGTTCAGTAAACCATTGAGTGAACAACAACTAAGGAAGAATGGCCTTTGAACCTACTTGGGATTTCACAGCTTGAGAACATAAGACTGAGGGCTTGCAAGTATGGGGGTGGGGGCTAGGGGTAGAAAACCACAGCTGTTGTGCTTTTGCTTCATGTTGAGTTACCTAAGCTGATGTCTAGATGGATTGGGTTCCTCAAATAAGTAGGTGCTGTAGTTTTAGGGTTTTCTCCTCCAACAGCATTTGGAGGTATAGTCACACACCATACAATTCATTCGATGTGTGTAATCCAAAGGCTTTTAGTAAGCAATCATCACTAATTTTAGAACATCATCAATTTTAGAACATTTTCATCATACTGGAAAGAAACTCATACCTGTTAGCCGTCACTCCCTATTTCCTCCTGACCCTCTTAGCCCTAATGTCTGTTTCTAGAGATTGCTTATGAAATGTAGACATTTCATGTAAACGAAATCACATATATGGTGTTTTGTGGCTGATTCCTGTCACGTAGCACAAGGTGTTTAATGTCCATCTGGCTATGGCCCGTATTGGTGCTACACTCCTTTTTATTGTCAACTATTCCATTGTCAGGTCATCAGTTGATACACATCTGGGTTGTTTCCACTTTGTGGCTATTAAGAATAATGCTGCTATGAACATTCATGTACAAGTTTTTGTGTGGGCATGTACTTTTCACTTCTCTTAGCTACCTAAATGTGCATTTTCTAGGCAATGTGATAACTCTGTGTTTAGCTTTTGGAAGAAATGCCAACCTTTTTCCAAAGTGGCTGCACTGCACCATTTTATATGAACACCAGAAACGTACAAGGGTTCTGATTTTTTCCCACCCTCACCAACACACATTATTGTCATGTCATTTTAGTTATAGTCATTCTAGTGGGTGTGAAGTGGTGTCTCATTATGACTTTGATTTGCATTTCCCTAATGAGTTATGATGATGAGAATTTGTGTGTTTATGGCCATGTATGTGCCTCCTTTGGAGAAATGTTTATTCTGATCCTTTCCCCATTAAAACATTTTTTTAATGTTTATTTTTGAGGGAGAGAGAGAGAGAGACAGAGAATTAGTGGGGGAGGGACAGAGATAGAAGGAGACACAGAATCTGAGGCAGGCTCATGGCTCTGAGCTGTCAGCACAGAGCCAGATATGGGGCTCCAACTCATGACCCGAGCAGTGACCTGAGAGGAAGTCAGATGCTTAATGGACTGAGCCACCAAGACACCCAATCCTATGCCCATTTTTAAATTGTGTTATTTGTCTTTTTTATAGTTGAGATGTGAGAGTTCTTTGTGTAGTCTAGATACAAGTCCCTTATCAGATATATGATTTGCACATATTTTCTCCTAATCTATGGGTTGCCTTTTCATTTTATTATGGCATCCTTTGAAGCTCAAAAGTCTTAATTTTTTTAAGTTTATTTATTTATTTTGCGAGAAAGAAAGCATGACTGGGAGAGGAGCAGAGAGGGAGGGAGAAGGAGAGATAGAGAGAGAAAATCCTGAGCAGGCTTCACACTGTTAGTGCAGAGCCCAATACAGGGCTCAAACTCACAAACTATGAGATCATGACCTGAGCTGAAGTCAAACATTTAACTGACTGAGCCACCCAGGCACCCCTCAAAATGTCTCAATTTTTGATGAAATCTAATTTATCTATTTTTATTTTGTCTTTTGTTCTTTGGTGTTGTATCCAAGATCATGAGTATTTACTCCTTCTTACATTTTCTTTTAAGAGTTTTTCAGTTTTACCTCCTAAGTTTAGTTCTATAATTCATTTTGAATCACATTTTCTATATGATAGAGATGAAACCTCATTCTTTTGTTTGTGGATATTCCAATACCATCTGTTGAAAAAAAATACTATTTTCTTCATTAAATTGTCTTGGCACTTTTGTGGAAAATCAATTGACCATAAACGTGAGGTTATGTTTCTGGATTTTTAATTCTATTTTATTGATCTATCCATCCACCCTTATAGATATACACGACAGTGTCTTGATTACTGATTGCTGTTGCTTTGTGGTTATTTTTGAAATTAGGAAGTATGAGTTCTCCAACTTGGCTCTTCTTTTTTCAAGGTTTTTTGGCTATTCTGGGTCCCTTGCTTTTCCATGTGAATTGTAGGATCAGTTTGTCAATTTCTGCTAAAAAGATGGCTGAAATTTTGTCATGGATTGTGTTCAGTCTGTCAACTGATTTAGGAAGTATTGCCATCCTAACAATATTAAGTTGTCCAATCCGAACATGGAATGTCTTTTCATTAATTTGGGTTTTCTTTAATTAAAAAACTGTTTTATAGTTTTCCGAGTCTATACTTTTCACTTCTTTTTTAAAGTTATGTCTATGCATTTTATTCTTTTTGATGTTATTATAAATGGAATTTTTTTTCTTAATTTTGGTTTTGGATTGTTCATTGCTAATATCTAGAAATACAATGGCTTTTTGTATACGGATCTTCTCTCCTGCAATCTTGCTGAACTTGATCATGAGTTCCAATAGTTTTTTAAATCTGTTTACCACTCATAAGTCTTGGCCCCGAGTTCAGGTCTACCTTTCACTCTGCCTTGCCCAGCATACCTGTGCAACCACACAGTCCAATAGGCTTTTAACATCCAAGCTGAAGGGCTATTCCTAGACTTTGGCCTGCAAGAGCTATCTGTGAGTTGGTGGCAAAGGGCTAGGTTGATTTATGTCTTCTAAATATTTCAACATGCTATGTAGTTTCCATTTGTACTTTTCCCCTGGATCCCACAAATGACAGGGATGGGCTTGTTTTCGGTCTATAACTCTACTGCTTTACCACTCCCACTACTATCCACTTGCCTCAATTCTAATGCATAATATTCTATTATTAGAATATTCATTCACTCCAGTTAAGGCATTATTCTTTTAAGAGTCCCCTTTATCAGGGATAGATTGTTGAAATGAGGCTAGAGGACTGACCACTTGTCAGGCACAATGTAAAGTAAATGGATTACACTAGGAATGTGTCTTTTGGTGGGGGGTGGGGGGGTGGGGGGGGTGGGGGGGGGGCAGCGGGGAGGAGGAATCATGATCAGAGTGGCCATAATGGCTGTCCCTCTTTAAATGGAAGAAATAAAAGGTAAACTTTGTTTCCTGAAATCTTAATTCAAAAGAAATCTAGCATTTTCTCCAAAATGATTTTTTCCCTATCCATTTTATTTTTACTCTTTTTTTTATTGTTTTTTATGATGTATTAAATTGAACCATTTACTTGCAGTATGCTAGTTAAGACAATTTCCTTAGCATTTGCTGAATGATTTGGCAGGCTAGACGTCCTAGAGCTAAATTGTAAAATCCCATTAAAACCTAGTCATATAAAAATAAAAGATGTGGCCTGGTGCACTCTGTGACACGTTATGGTGAGGTCTCATCAGATTACAATAACAAATGCCAAAAAGAAATGACGACTGTGTAAAAGAATATGATGAAGAAAAAGGAGTGTATTAGTGATGCAGCCAACTGCATTTAATTAAATTCCATGTCCAAATTAGTTCCCTGATTGGCATGTAAAAAGAAAACATGTTTACTCTGATAGTTCAAATAGCACAGTTGTTGTTTTAGCATACAGGCCTTTTAGCCTCTCTCTCTCTCTCTCTCTCGCTCTCTCTCGCTCTCTCTCGCTCTCTCTCGCTCTCTCTCCCTGTCACTCTCTCTCTTGTGAGTTTCTTGCCACCTCAAGGATGAAGTAGGTATTACTGAAGTCTCTCATCGCTCAGGTGAAGAAACATGTTCACCTGGGTAAGTTGTTTGCCCAGGTGACAAGCTAGTAAAGAGAAGAGCTGAAATAAACTGATGTCAAGATAATTCCAGAGTCTGTGGTCTTTCATTTCTGCCAAGGGTTGGCAAACCACAGCCCACAGGCTGAATCTGGGCAGCGCTCTGGTTTTTTTTTTTTTTTTTTTTTTGTACAGCCCATGAGCTAGGAATGGTTACTTTATTTCTAAGTAGTTGAAAAAAATCAAAAGAACAATATTTCACACCATGTGATATAAAGTTCAAATGTAAATGTCCACATATAATGTTTTAATGGAACATGGCCATGTCCATTCATTTATGTATTGCCTGTGACTGTTTTCCCACTGCAATCATGGAGTTGAGTAGTTGCAACAGAAGTTATATGGCCAGCAAAGCCAAAACCTTTTTCTATCTGGCCCTTTATAGAAAAAAGTTTACCTGTAGCAACCCTCACATACTAAATTAAACATTAAAATGGAGGTGGTCCAGAAGTTTGTGTATTTTAAATAAAGCCTCAGTATCATTTTGAACACTTCTCAAAGTAATTATTATTACTGTCCTACATCATGATTATTTGTGTATTTCCTTCCTTTCCCCATTGAGCCTTGAGGGCTAGGACTATGCTGAAGTATCTTTGAACAAATAAAGGAGGATGGAGTATTAGGCATATACTTCTGAGTTTCTACTATATGCCAGGTACTCTTCAGTGATAAAAGAGAATACCTATAGTCTGAGGACATGTAAAAGGGCTTTGGTACAGCTACGTGAGAAGAAGCTCATATTAACTAAGTACAATAATACTTGCTACTCATAATGGTAACTCTAAGACCTTTCGATTAGAAGGTAGAGGAGGGTCAGTAAAGTACGCTTCTGGGTAGGCACTTCTAGAAAACAGAAAAGCAAGGCAAGCCCCTCCATACCATTTACACAGAGTTTTATTTAGGATAACTTACCGACAGAGGGGATTGAGCTCATGGATGATCCAGGTGGTACACAGGTATTCTCTACCCCCATTCTCTGCCCATTCTGGACCTTAAACCCCGGCTTTTGTGAAGGGGCAGGGTGGCGAGGTCACAGGGTAGTTCTCTCAAGTGGTACCATCTGTGTGCCAGAGGGCCTCGACCAGTTATCTAAAGTGGAGCCTTCTGTGTGCCACTTTAGGGAGGATCAGAACAAGGCTTCCTGCCTTCCAGTCAGGATATATAACCCCCACCGGGGCCAGGAGCACGTAGCCCCCATGGACGTCACTGCAAGAACATGAACAGGATGGAGGGCAAAGACGGAGTCTGTGTGATTAGCACTCCTTCACCCTTTGAATTTCAAAGATGAAATTACTTTGGTCCCATTGTAGTATTAGATGGAGCTTATCAAATTTGAGGGTTTATAATATCGGTAGTGTAAAAATAAGCTATCATGCATAGGTATCATTGGAACTTGGGGGCCAGACCCCAGGGGGCTATCTATACAGTAATTTCCCCTTATCTCTGGTTTTACTTTATATGGGTTTAGTGACCTGCAGTCAGTCTTGGTCTAGAAGCAGGTGATCCCTATTCTGATATATTGTCAGCAGGTCAGTAGTAACCTAATGCTAGGTCACAAGGCCTACGTCATTCACCTCGTTTTATCTTATCATGTCAGCATTTTATCATCTTGCATCATCACATGAAGAAGGGTGAGTACATTCCAATAAAATATTTTGAGAGAGAGAGTGAGAGAGACTACATTCACGTAGCTTTTATTACAGGGTATTGTTATAAATGTTTTCTTTTATTATTGTTATTCCCTCACTGTGCCTAACTTAGAGATTAAACTGTGTCTGTATAGGGAAAAAATAGTATACAGTTGGCCTTTGAATAAGACGGGGGCTTGGGGCACCAACCCCATGCACAGTTGAAAATCTGCCTAAACTTTGGACTCCGCCAAAACTTAGCTAGTAGCGTCCTGTTGACAGGAAGCCTTAACTGATAACAAACAGTTGATTAACACATTTTTTGTATGTTATATGTATTATATACTGTATTCTTATAATAAAGGAAGCTAGAGAAAAGGTAACATTAGGAAAATCATATGGGAGAGAAAATATATTGACAATACTGTGCTGTATCAACAAACAAACAAAACCAACCCCACCTGTAAGTGGACTTAGTTCAAACCTGTATCATTCCAGCGTCAGCTCTATATAAGGTTTGGTATTATCCACGGTTTCAGGCATCCCCTGAGGGTCTTAGAACTTATTCCCCGTGGATAAGGGGCTGGGGGAGGGGGGAGTTGGCTACTGTATTTAGAATGGAATGGTGAATTGGTGTGAATCCTTAGGACTCATTTGTACAGCTGTTGTCTGCCTTTAAGGAAGGAAACAGATGGATGTCATTACACCACAGATAGAACCAGATAGAGCCCATTTTCACTTCAATAGGAAGGTGTCTGAAAATCAATTTGAGCACTTAGTATCATTATGATATGTACAATGTTGCGATGAATAAACCTAATGGATTTTAAAGTATTTTTAGAATTTTGACTTAATTATAATTTTCTAGGTACTGTTTCAAACCCCCTTTGTCAATATGCTAGGGTAGCCCACTAGAACTGGGAAATAAATTTCCAGTTGAAATACTGCCTCCATCTTTTGGTCATGGAAGGAGCGGCGGTTACCACGTTGCCAAAGCAGAGTCAATTTTTTGGAAATACTAGTACATTCCATAGAGAGCTGAAAGTAGAAAATTATAATGCTTTTAGAAAAAAAAACCCACCCAAAACCCAACTTCAATATTTTTTTAAAGTCTATTTATTTATTTTTTGCAAGATACAGAGACAGCACAAGTAGGGGAAGGGAAAAGAGAGAGGGAGACAGAATCCCAAACAGGCTTCACACTTCCAGCCCAGAGCCCCATGAGGCACTCAAACCCACGAACCATGAGATCATGAACTGAGCAGAAACCAAGAGCTGGACACTTAACCAACTGAATCACCCAGGCACCCCTAAAACCCAACTTTTAAAAAGACTACTTTTCTGTATATTTATTTATTTATTTATTTATGCTTTAAAATTTTTTTTTAAATGTTTGTATTTATTTTTGAGACCAAGAGAGAGCACGAGCAGGGGAGGGGCAGAGAAAGAGGGAGGCACAGAATCTGAAGCAGGATCCAGGCTCTGAGCTGTCAGCACAGAGCCTGACCGGGGCTTGAACTCACGGACCGTGAGATCATGACCTGAGCAGAAGTCGGACGCTTAACCAACTGAGGCACCCAGGCGCCCCTCTGTAGATTCATGCATTAGCTAGCTATAACTGTGTAATAAATTGCACAAACATAGCTCAAAACAACAGATACTTTTTATCTCATAGTTCCTGTATGTCAGGAATCCAGGTATGGAATAGGTAGGTAACTGACTCAGGGTTTCTCACAAGATTACACGGCCAAGACTGACTGCGGTCATCTATAGAGTCAACTGAGGCTGGAGAACCTACTTGCAGGCTCATATATTTGGTGGCAGGATCTAATTGCTCATGGGACATTGGACTAAAGGCTTCAGTTGCCTACTAAAAGATGGCCAGAGGCCTTCTCAGTCCTGGCCACATGAACCCCTTTATAGGGCAGCTCACAACATGAGAGCCATAGAAGACAAATGGGAAACCTGAGTCATGTTGTAACCTAATCTCAGAAGTGACATTCCATGACTTCTGCTGTATTCTTATTTATTACAAGTAAGTGACTATATCCAACCAACCCTTGAGGAGAGGGACTTAGCATAAGGGCAGTGGCTACCAAGAGGTGGTAAAATACAATTTAATTTTTTCAGATTACAAAAGTAATACATACCCATTAAGAAACATCATGCATTGATAATGTACTTATCGAGTGCCTACTACGTGCTAGGCATGGGACAAACCAACACAAGCAAGTTTCCCTGCCTTCCCGTAGCTTCTATTCTGGAGAGCCTAAAGCATTTAGAAGCTTATTGCTGGGCTTGGTACACAAGAAAGCTCTCAAAGATGTTAGTTATTTTTATTTTTGCACGGTAGACATCCTGTCACAGAAATAAAGCCAAGCTACCCAGTCTGTCGCATCTCTAATTCTATTGTAGACAGATATGATTTGCTTAACCAGAGCAGAAATGGCCTTTCTTTCACTTATGCTTGAAAGAGGCAATTTATAATAGTTTGTAACACTACATGCTTGTAACTGACTTTCTTGTATTTTTGTTTTTAAAGTGGCCTTTGCCCCTCCCCCAAATAAAAAAATAAAAACCCCACAACCAAAACCAGTAAAGAGTCCCACAGAATGCCCTGATGACCACTGTATCCTTTTGTACTACATGAGCCGGGTTGACCTAACATCTTCCAGCTCTGAGTTATTTTAATTGCTTCTTTTCTGGATGCATCTTTTCAGTCTCTCAAGTGTGCTTTAAAAAACGGGCTTCTTGAACTACCAACAAGATTTCAAATGTGTGCCTGGGTATGCCAGTAGTCTGCACTTGCTTTTCCTAATTAATATTCCAAATCTCAGAAACTGTCTCAAGGTTTTAATTGACTTTTGTCACCTCCATCTCATTCAAGTATTATGCTGGCCATTCTCGTACATTATTAATAGACCATGCGTGTGGTGCCTTCCCCCAGCCCCCTGCCTGTTTAGTTCTTTCTTGAACTTTGCTTTGAATGACAATTGAAGGATAATTTATTGTTTTGGGCTTCCAACACCAGTATAGTCGGCTATAGTTAATAAGGAAAAAACTGTCAATCAAAGCAGTTACTCACTTGTGAGAACAGATATAGCTTATTTGTTCTGTACGTAGGTTCCTTATATAATATCTAACTAACCAACCCCCCCCCATCACAACCACTGAGAGAAGTATACTCACAAATCTGAGTTATAAAATATTTTTATGAAAGTGTTGATTTAATCTATCAGGTTGAGAAAAACATTTCCAAAATATATTTTCCAAATATAATAAAAGAATAAGAATTTTGATGAATATAGTAGTTGTTCATTAAAGTGGATTCTCTGAAAGCATTCTTTAAAATACTTGGCTGAAGTTCTTCCATTCATCATTCTCTGTTATTAATGTCACAGATTCTGCTGAGTTAAATTTTTCCTAGACCGTTTCCAAATTGCACACAAGTTGCCACCAAATGAATATCATTGGTGCCGTGGTGGTCATCCATCTGAAGCCTGTTGATTTTCTCTGTGGACGGATCTGCCCATGAGACTTCTAGATATAGAACCTCTATTTGTAGCAATGTTGACTTTTCCCTATTCAAACAGGACATTTTTAATGCTCTTTTTAACTTCACATATCCATCTGAAAGTGGTAGCATAGCCAGCTTCTACTCACATGAAATGAGTGCAGGAAAACTACTGTGCATGCAGTTACTTTAACTAATGAATGAAAAGAAAACACATCACAAAGAACCCAGCCCCATCAAGGATCACTGAAGGAGACAGGCCTAATACCTTTAGGATTATTCCCCACCCCACCCCCCAATTATCAAAACAGTGGAGTCCAAAGACAGCATAGTCACAAGAATAAATACTTGGGGTATGCTATCTTTCAAGCTAGGTGGGCATAGCCAGAGGAAAGTGAATGGATTTTCAGGAAATTACTTGGATGTTTCTGGTATGCTGGGCTGGTCATCTTCCTACTCCACTATACGCTGAGCCATCCGATACTTTCCTGTGGCCTCTGACATACTTCCCGTATTCTTGCCATTATCCCATTCTTCTGTTAGGGATTCTCAACTGCAAATCCAAGGCATTTCTGGAATAACTATTTGTCCTTGTGCCAGTCATTTACCTGCTCCCCTTCAGACCTGCTCCCTGCCTCCCCCTGCTGTGTTCAGTGTCCAGATTGTTGACCCCTGCCAATGACATTTCCCCCAGCTCCCCTGGCAAGTGGATTCTGGCCGAGTTTGGCCATTGAGAGACACTGGAAGGGGACTGGAGGAAAAGAGGAGGGGATAAGCCAATGTATTTTTTTCTCTCTCTTTCTACCTTGGGTACAGATGGCAGTCCATAACTGGCTGTATCTCCATGGTTCATGCTGTCTGTGGGTGACTCTGTCCTTCTTTGGTCCATTGTCCCATTGAGCGGTTCCAGCTTTGGGCTCTGTGAGCACCACATGCTCTCACGCCGCTGCCCGAGGGTGGTAGCCACGTTCCGCTCTTGCAAATCTTTGGCTGGCCATTTAGCTTTTCAGTTCATCTAACCTTTTGTAACTAGTTGTCTGTATTAACTTTTTTCCCCAAACTAACTGACGTGAAGACTTCTGCTTCTGGGAAGATGGAATAACTTACTTTACCCTATTCTTCTCTAAGTAAAAGCCCTGGAAATAATGTAATGTAATAATTATATGATTTATATTGTAAATTATATGTTTTTATTGTGTTATAGCATATTATATTTCAAATCTAAGAAGACTATGAAAGGTGGAGAGAAGGCAGACTGGCTAAGGATCTCAGGACCCAAATAACAACATGGCAATGAATCTCCTGGGTTTTCCTTTTTTCCCTCCTATATCCCAGCCCAGCTACTAAAGAAACTGGCAACCCCAAAGCACCAATGGGTGCAGATCAATGAGTCCCAGTGAAAGCCTGCTTTCTTTAACCAAATGACCAGGAAAAGGGCAGCCTAGAAAGACAGAGGACTTTCAGAAAACAGCTGCTCTCAAGAAGATAATTGTTGCCCACCGCCCCTCCCCATCTACAGAGATGGTGTGAGGAGCTAAGCTGCATCTGTGTCAAACACAGAGCTCCTAAAAGCTATGAAATGAAAAATGATAGAGATAAGAAATGAAGTGGTCAAATCCACAATTATACCCAAAAACATAGTTGATGGAACAGCTAGACAGAAAATTAGCAAGGTTACGGAAGAACTCAACAACACCATCGGCCACCAGAAGCTAACTGCCATGTATGAAAACACTCCACCCAAGAGTGGAATCCACATACTTTGTGAGTGCCCATGGTACATATACCAAGATAAGCTACATGTCAGGCCATCAAACAAACCTTAACAAATTTAGAAGAACTGAAACCATGCAGAGCATGTTCTTTGAGCACAAAGGAATAAGACTGGAAACCAATATGAGAAAGACAACAGAAAAATCTCCCAACATTTGGAAACTCAACAACACACTTCTAAGTAATCTATGCACCAAAAAGGAAGTCACAAGGGAAATTAAAAATACAAACAATATTGCACTGAATGAAAGACTTCATATCAAATTTATAGGACATAGCAAAAGCAATGCTGAGAGGAAAATTTATAGCATTAAATTTATAACATGAACGCTTATATTAGGAAAGAGGAAAGTCTCACATCTATAATCTAAACTCTCAAGAGCCTAGATTGAAGAGCACTCAGTGAAGGGACTGTTAATAAAGGTCAAGGGCAGGGTTAAAGGAAACTAACAAGGAAGGATGAAGCATCCCCAGTGTAGCGGTGGGAGAAAGTACTACCACCCTTTATGCCTGAAAACACAAGAAGAGGGAGTTTCTGCAGAAACCTAGTGAGAGCTACAGCTTTAAGATAAGATGGCCTGGAAAGAGCTTGGTATTTGAAAGAGTAATGCAGCCAATGTCAGCTTGTGGGAAGGGAGTTAAGGAAATAAATACTCTGCTTTCTGTCCTCTGATCTTCTATGGTGCTGCCCCACTGACTGAATCCGTAAGGAAACCATAGGACAAGGAATGTCTGTTGGTCCACAAAGGCCTCCCGGAGCATAGAATAGGGTGGGTACCAAGTATTTTCTAGAAAATTCTCTAGACCACGTTAAGAAGGAAGGGAGCTATTTGTCATCATCAAACATGTTAGGGATTTGAATAGAGATGTTAGATTTTAATTTTTAATTATTTTTTAAAATTTACATCCCAGTTAGTTAACATATAGTGTAATAATGATTTCAGGAGTAGAATTCAGTGATTCATCTTTTACATATAACACCCAGTGCTCATCCCAACAAGTTTCCTCCTTAATGCCCCTTGCCCAAATAGTCCATCCCCCACCCAAAACCCCACCAGCAACCCTCAGTTTCTTCTCTGTACTTAAGAGTCTCTTATGGTTTGTCTCCTTCCCTATTTTTATATTATTTTTGCTTCCCTTCCTTTATTTTCATCTGTTTTGTATCTTAAATTCCACATGTGAGTGAAGTCATATGGTATTTGTTTTTCTCTGACTTATTTCACTTAGCATAATACAACCTAGTTCCATCCATGTTTTGCAAATGGCAAGACTTCATTCATTTTGATTGCCAAGTAATACTCCACTATCTGTCTCTCTCTCTCTCTCTCTCCACACACACACACACACACACACACACACACACACACACACACTACTTCTTCATTCATCAGTTGATAGACATTTGGCTTCTTTCCATACTTTGGCTATTGTCGATAGTGCTGCTATAAACATGGGGATGCATGTACCCCTTCAAAACAGCACTCCTGTATCCTTTGGATAAATAGCTAGTAGTGCAATTGCTGGGTCAAAGGGTAGTTCTATTTTTAATTTTTTGAGAAAATTCCATACTATTTTCCACAGTGGCTACCCCAATTTGCATTCCCACCAGGAGTGCAAGTGTTCTTCTTTCTCCACATCCCTAACAACATCTGTTGTTGCCTGAGTTGTTAATGTTAGCCATTCTGACAGGTGTGAGGTGGTATCTCATTGTGGTTTTGATTTGTATTTCCCTAATGATGACTGATACTGAGCATTTTTTCATGTGTCTGTTAGCCATCTGGATGTCTTCTTTGGAAAAGTGTCTATTCATGTCTTTTGCCCATTTCTTCACTGGATTATTTTTTTTTTTGGTGTTGAGTTTGATAAGTTTTTCATAGATTTTGGATACTAACCCGTTATATGATATGTCATTTGCAAGTGTCTTCTTCCATTCCGTTGGCTGCCTTTTAGTTTTGCTGATTGTTTCCTTCACTGTGCACAAGTTTTTATCTTGATGAGGTCCCAATAGTTTAATTTTGCTTTTGTTTCCCTTGCCTCTGTAGACATGTTGAGTAAGACATTGCTGCGACTGAAGTCAAAGAGGTTGTTGCCTATTTCTCCTCTAGGATTTTGATGGATTCCTGTCTTACATTTAGGGCTTTCATCTATTTTGAGTTTATTTATTTTATTTATTTTATTATTTATTTATTTTTGAGAGACAGAGAGTGAGCAGGGGTAGAGAGAGAGGGAGATAAATCTGAAGTAGGATCCAGGCTTTAAGCTGTCAGCACAGAGCCCGACACGGGGCTTGAACCCATGAATCATGAGATCATGACCAGAGCTGAAGTCGGAGTAACTGAGTCATCCAGGCACCCCTGAGTTTATTCTTCTGTATGGTGTAAGAAAGTGGTCCAGGTTTATTCTTCTGCATGTCACTGTCCAGTTTTCCCAGCACCATTTGCTGAAGAGACTGTCTTTATTCCACTGGATATTCTTTTCTGCTTTGTCAAAGATTAGTTGGCCATACATTTGTGGGTCCATTCTGTTCCATTGATCTATGTGCCTGTTTTTGTGCTAGTACCATACCATCTTAATGATTATAACTTTGTAATACAGCTTGAAGTCCAGAATTAGGATGCCTCCAGATTTGGTTTTCTTTTTCAGGATTGCTTTGGCTATTCAGGGTCTTTTCTGGTTTTACACATATTTTAGGATTTTTTTGTTCTAGCTCTGTGAAGAATGCTGGTGTTATTTTGGTAGGGATTGCATTGAATATGTAGATTGTTTTGGGTAATATTGACATTTTAACAATATTTGTTCTTCCAATCTATGAACATGGAATGTTTTCCCATTTTTTTGGTGTCTTCTTCAATTTCTTTTATAAGCTTTCTATAGTTTTCAGTGTATAGATTTTTCACCTCTTTGGTTAGGTTTATTCCTAGCTTTTTATGGTTTTGGAGCAATTGTAAATGGGATCAATTCCTTGATTTCTCTTTCTGCTGCTTCATTATTGGTGTATAGAAATGCAACTGATTTCTGTACATTGATTTTTACATCCTGTGACTTCCTTGAATTCATGGATCAGTTCTAGCAGTTTTTTGGTGGAGTCTTTTGGGTTTTCCACATAGAGTATCATGTCATCTGCGAAGAGTGAAAGTTTGTCCTTCTCCTGGCCGATTTGGATGCCTTCTATTTCTTTGTGTTGTCTGATGGCTGAGGTTAGGACTTCCAAACCTATATTGAGTAACAGTGGTGAAAATGGCCATCCTTGTCATGTTCCTAACCTTAGAGGGAAAGCTCTCAGTTTTTCCCCATTGAGGATGATATTAGTGTTGGGTCTTTTGGGTATGGCTTTTATTATCTTGAGGTGTGATCCTTTTATTCCTACTTTCTGGAGAGTTTTTATCAAGGATGCTGTGTTTCGTCAAATGCTTTTTCAGCATCTAGTGAAAGGATCATATGGTTCTTATCCTTTCTTTTATTAATGTGACATATAACATTGATTGATTTGTGGATATTGAATCAGCCCTACATCCCAGGAATAAATCCCACTTGATCATTGTGAATAATTTTTTTAATGTATTGTTGGAACCGGTTGGCTAGTATCTTGTTGAGAATTTTTGCATCCATGTTCATCAGGGAAATTGGTCTGTAGTTCTTCTTTTTGGTGGGGTCTTTGGTTTTGGAATCAAGGTAATGCTGGCCTCATAGAATGAGTTAGGAAATTTTCCTTCCATCTCTGTTTTTTGGAACAGCTTCAAAAGAATAGGTGTTAACTCTTCTTTAAATGTTTGATAGAATTCTCCTGGAAAGCCGTCTGGCCCTGGGCTCTTATTTGTTGGGAGATTTTTGATTACTGAATCAATTTCTTTATTGGTTATGGGTCTGTTCAAATTTTCTGTTTCTTCCTGTTACAGTTTTGGTAATTTATATGTTTCTAGGAATTTGCCCATTTCTTCCAGATTGCCCACTTTATTGGTATATAATTGCTCATAATATTCTTTTATTATTGTTTGTATTTCTGCAGTGTTGGTTGTGATCTTTCCTCTTTCATTCCTGATTTTATTTATTTGGGTCATTTCCTTTTTCTTTTTGATCAATCTGGCTACAGGTTTATCAATTTTGTTAGTTCTTTCATAGAACCAGCTCCTAGTTTCATTGATCTGTTCTACTGTTTTGTTTTGTTTTTTTAATTTTGATATCATTGATTTCTGCTCTGATCTTTACTATTTCCTGTCTTCTGCTGATTTTGGGCTTTCTTTGCTGTTATTTTTTCTAGCTCTTTAAGGTGTAAGATTATACCTTACTTGAGACCTTTCTTCCTTCTTTAGGAAGGCCTGAATTGCTATATGCTTCACTCTTATGTCCGCCTTTGCTGGATTCCAGTGGTTTGGGGCTTTCGTGTTTTCCTTTCATAGACTTCTATGTACTTTTTAATTTACTCTTTAATTTCTTGGTTAATCCATTCATTCTTTAGTAGAATGTTCTTTAATCTCCAAGTATTCATGGTCTTTCCAAATTTTGTCTTGTGGTTGATTTCGCGTTCCATACCATTGCAGTCTGAAAATATGCAAGGTATGATCTCGTCTTTTGGTACTCGTTGACGGATAATTTGTGTGCCAGTATGTGATCTATTCTGGAGACTGTTCCATGTGCACTTGAGAAGAATTTGTATTCTGCTGTTTTAGGATTAAATGTTCTGAATATATCTGTTGAGTCCATCCGGTCCAATGTGTCATTCAAAGCCATTGTTTCCTTGTTGATTTTCTGCTTAGATGACCTGACCATTGTTGTAAGTGGGGTGTTGAAGTCCCCTACTATTATGTTGTTATCAATGAGTTTCTTTTTGTTTGACATTAATTGATTTATATATTTGGGTGCTTCACATTGGGAGCATAAATATTTACAATTGTTAGATCTTCTTGGTGGATAGACCCCTTAATTATGATAGAATGCCCTTCTTCATCCTTGTTACTGTCCTTATTTTATTTTATTATTTTTTTTAATTTTTATTTTTGAAGGAGAGAAAGAGACAGAGCATGAGAGTGGGAGGAGCAGAGAGAGAGGGAGACACAGAATTCGAAGCAGGCTCCAGGCTCTATGCTGTCAGCACAGAGTCCAACGTGGGGCTCGAACTCACAAACCATGAGATCATGACCTGAGCCGAAGTCAGATGTTCAACTGACTGAGCCACCCAGGTGCCCCAATGTCCTTATTTTAAAATCTGGTTTGTGTGATATAAGCGTGGCTACACCAGCTTTCTTCTGGCGACCATTAGCGTGATAGATGGTTCTCCATCCCCTTACTTTCAATGTGTAGGTGTCTTTAGGTCTAAAAAGGGTCTCTTGTAAGCAGCATATAGATGGGTCTTGTTTTCTTATCCATTCTGATACCCTATGTCTTTTGATTGGAGTGTTTAGTCCATTGGCATTATAAAGTGAGTATTGAAAGATACGAATTTAGTGCCATTGTGTTGCCTGTAGAATTGGAGCTTCTGGTGTTGTTCTCCGGTCTTTGTTGCTTTGGTATTTTTTGTTTTGTTTCATCTTTTCTCCACTCAAAGAGTCCCCCTTAAAATTTCTTTCAGGGCTGGTTTAATGGTCATGAGCTCCTTTAGTTTTTGTTTGTCTGGGAATCTATTTATCTCTCTTTCTATTTTGAATGACAACCTTGCTAGGTAAAGAATTCTTGGCTGCATATTTTTCTGATTCAGCATGTTGAATATATCCTGCCATTCCTTTCTGGCCTGCCAAATTTCTGTGAATGGGTCTGCTGCGAACCTAATCTGTCTCCCCTTGTACATTAAAGACTTTTTTTCCCTTGCTGCTTTCATAATTCTTTCATTGTCGGTGTATTTTGTGAATTTGACTATGATATGCCTTGGTGATGGTTGGTTGTTGTTGAATCTAATAGAAGTTCTCTGTGCTTCCTGCGTTTTGATATCTGTGTCCTTCTCCAGATTAGGAAAGTTTTCTGCTATAATTTGCTCAAATAAACCTGCCCCCTTTTTTCTCTCTTCATCTTCTGGGACTTCTCTGATTTGGATGTTATTCCTTTTTAATAAGTCACTGAGCTCTCTAATTCTTATATCATGCTCTTTTGCCTTAGTTTCCCTCTTTTTCTTCTGCCTCATTATTCTCTATAATTTTGTCTTCTGTATTGCTGATTTGCTGCTCTGCTTTGTCCATCCTTGACAGTGTCACATCCATTCAAGACTGCATCTCGGTTACAACATTTTTAATTTTGTCCTGACCAGATTTTATTTCTTTTATCTCTGCAGAAAGGGATTCCATGCTTTTTTTAACCCCAGCTTAGAACCGCTTATCATAGTGGCTCTAAATTCTAGTTCAGACATCTTGCTTATGTCTGACTGTCATTTCTTCTTTCTTTTGGGGTGAATTCTTTTGTTTTGTCATTTTGGGGGAAGGAAAAAGTAATAAAATAAAAAATTAAAATGAAAAATTTAAAAACAACACAAAACATCAAATAAAGGAAGCTAGATCCTAGGTGTGTTTTGGTCTGCTTGTTGAAAGAAGATTGATAAAATAGAGAAAAAAGGAAAAGAAAAGAAAGAAAAGGAAAAAAATACTAAAAAAATAAAAATTAAAAATTGTATATAATAAAATAGAATAAAATGAAATGAAGTGAAATAGAATAAAAATTTACAAAAATAAAAAAAATATAGTGAAATAATCAAAAAATTTTAAATAAAATAAAAATGAGATTTTCTCTTTCTGTATCCAAGAAAAAGAAAAAAAAGGAGAAAGAAAAAAACAATTTAAACAAAGAAGCAAGGAAAAAAAAGAGAAAAACCCGAAAAAGCGAAAGATGAACCAGCAAGGAGAATGAAACCCAAATGAAGTTACATCCAGTTTCCCCTAGAACTCAAACTATGCAGCACTCTATAGTCCACACACTAAGCAGACAGGGAGACTTGTGCTGGTCTTCTAGTGGCTATGCTTGGAGGGTGCAGTTGGGTTGGGGTTGGTGTAATGACTCCGTTCTCCACTAGGTGGTGCTGCTTAGTTTCCTGTTGTGGATTGGTGTGGCATGCATATGTCTGTATGCTGGAAAGGTAGAAATGGCTTCACCCAGCTTCCTAATCTCTGACATAGGAACTTTATGCTTTCACTGACCCGCAATCAATCACCCCTGCTTTGTCTCAAATTTCTATCTATTCCCTCCCTCTACCCTGTCTGTGTGCAAGCCATCAGCCTACCAGGCAGCACCTCCCCCTCCAGAGTTTTTTCTCAGACGGGGTTGTGTTTCAAAACCCCTCACTTCACAGAACCCTGCGGCTTGGCCCACACGGACCCTCTGGGGGAGGGTCTTGCTGACCAGGGGCTGGGTGCTGGCTTGGCCCAGAAAACTTTCACACGATAGTGCAGCAGTAGAGGTGCAGAGATTATGGCAAATCACAACACATAGTTGGTGCCAGGTTTCATTGCACTCTGGCCTCTTTGTCCCAATAACAGCAAAGGTGGCTGTTCTCTGGGGTCTGCTGGAATCTTTGCCTGTGGGAAGGACGTATGACCTCTACAAAATGCTCTCCAAGCAGGGAACTGCTTCTCCCCTTGTGGCACATGGTCCCCTCAGACACTGCTGCCTGCTCCTGAGGATTTGCTTTACTTCCCCGTCAGAGCACCACTAGGCAATGAGCTCCAGAATTTCGGACTCTGCTCTCCACTGTTTATAGAATCCTAACGGCATTGAAATCCTCTCCTTTCTCCCCGTCAGTGGTTTTGGGAAACAGATTTCTTGTTCAGTCACTTGTGAGTGTTTTCTTTCTTTCTTTCTCTCTCTAGCTACTTTTGGGGAGTGTTTTTCCTGTACTCTCCTGTTCTCTGTCCTCTCTCTCTGTCCTTCCCTCCTCGACTTTCTCTCCCCACAGTTCACCTCTCTGCACTGAAAACCTGCCAAGTTCTGTGGCTCAAGTTATGCCGATTGTGGTGGTAATCCTCAGATCAATTTCCTAGGTGTTCAAAATGGTTTGGTTCTGATTTAGCTGCATTTCAGGGACAAGATAAGCTGAGAACTGCCATGCTGCTCCGCCATCTTGCCTAGCTCCCTAAAGAACACCCAAAATGCTAGATTTTAAAGAGCTTGAGCAACATGAAAATAATTGCCTCGCTTATTTTCACATTTACCCTTCCCCCATCCTATATATCGTCAACAGTCTATGAAGAAAATATTGCTAAGTGACGATAGACATTAACTTGAACCTGGAAATATCATAAGGAGACTAATATGTGACAGTTGGCTCTTCCCTTTTCTCACTGGGTAACCTTGGGCAAATTACTTAACCTCCCTGAGCTTCTGTTTACTCATCTACAAAATAGGTGTGATAATGTCTACTTCCAAGAATAGTTGTGTAGCTAAGAGAATTAAATGAAAGATGCATGTGAAGACACCTGGTAGGAACTCAATACATTTTGATTGAATTTGAATCACAAATCCCAAATTAGTGGCTTCAAAATTCCTGAAGGAAGGCCACAAGTTAGAATTAAGAGTGAATTTTTAAAAGGAGAGGAAAATCTGTGTTTAGACTGTTAATGTCATCTATCACTCAATCAACAATTATGATAATATGATCAGCAAACTGTTCTCTACTGGTGAATTTTTGCCACATTTTGGTTACAAATGTGAAATTTTACCAGGATTCAGCTCGTATTAGGAATTCAATGACTTTCTTTATTATCTGATAATGTGAAAAAAAACCCACAAGTCCTTTGGTATAGGGTGCTGGTTACATCAAGAGTTTGTGCTCCACCCCTTTAGTCAAAGATGAACATCATTGGTGAGTGTTAGCTGTAGGGAAGCCCGAGGTATATCTCTTGGCAGCCCCTTCAAACAGGTTGCCATGGTAACGTTGAAAATCACAAATTCTTAATAGAGACTACCGAGGGTGTGAATGGAAAAATAAATATTGCAGGTAGAGTTTTGATTCAGAAATATTTTGATTCCTGCTGTATTCGCCAGGTTTCCTTTTTCAGTTGTGAGCTCAGATTTGGTTACATAAACGTTTATCAATTTTAGCAATCTTTGTTTCTATTAATTATTTTCTTATTGGCATACTTGTCAAGAAGAAGCCACCTGTACAATTCTAATAGGCAGGTGTATTTTATACATGAGAATTACCCTGCTGGGTCAGAGCCACACTCTTTGTGTGGCTTGTCACACTTGCCTGTGACAGAAGTCCCTAGAATCATATCAACTGCTTTTCCTTCCAAAGTAATTTTAAGACACCCAAGGCTCTGCTACTAGCAGATTTTTTTTTGTAACAAAGGAATGAGATGTAAGGGATCGTCTATATTTGGACAGTCAAAATTTTTAGCTGCAGAACATGGCCCCTCTGCACACACATACAGAATGTATATATGCAAAATCCATCATATACTTATAAGCACCATGAGAGCAGGAGCCTCGTTAGTTCTGTGTGCACTCTATCTCCAGTGCTTTGAACACTGGCTGGCACATAGATGCTATCACATTGTATGATGGTTTAAAGCAGGGGTCAGCAAATGTTTTCTGTAAAGGACCAGTTGGTAAGTATTTTAGGCTTTGTGGGCTATATAATCTCTGTCACAACTACTTAACTCTGCTGTTGTAGCAAAAGTGGGCATAGACCACATGTGAATGAGTGGGTGTGGATGTTCCAATAAAACTTTATTTACAAAAATAGGCAAAGGGCCAGATTGGGCCCATGGGCTGTAGTTTACCAACCCAATCTGCCAACCTCTAGTTTATAGCATGGCACTGCAGGTGGACTGCCTGGGTGTTTATTCTAGAGCTGACACTTATTAGCTGTGGGACCTTGTTATTAAGTTCTAACACGAGGAGTTATTAAGTTCTTTGTGACTCAGTTTTATTTGCCTATGAAAGGGGTGTAATAATAGAATCTTCTGTTGTCAGGTTTCATGAGTAAATACATGTAAAGCTTTAGGACGAGGAGACTGTCTTGTTTTTCAGTATTCATTTTATTACCATTTGCTGAATCAACACAAAATGGACACATCTGTCTTGAAGAGTACAACCAAATATACCTTTAAATATGCAGCATTTTACGTTCGTTAGAGGTAGTCAGTGACAAGCTGGGGAACACCAAATGTGACACTGGATTTGGGTAAGAGTTACAGTTTTCTATTGGTCCTAGCATCTTGCTTACTTTGGTTGAGTTGTGCAGTTTTAGGAAGTGCCTATTAATGGTTTCAAATGTTGATGGTGTTTTTAATCATCTCATCATGCTATCCTAGGAGACTCTCCAAATAAGTAAAGATGGCAAAGGAATTTTAAATCTCAGGTTTGTATACAAAAATGCATTAATCCCGCTACATAAATTAGTACATTGAATGTAAATTTGAAATATACATTTGTGGGACACCTGGGAAGCTCAATTGGTTAAACGTCCAAATCTTGATTTTAGCTCATGTCATGATCTTGCAGTTCCTGAGATCAAGATTCATGTCAGGCTCTGGCACTGATCCTGCTTGGGATTCTTTCTCTTCCTTTCTCTCTGTCCCTCCCCTGATCATGCATGTACTCTCTCTCAATCTTGAAATAAATAAATAAACTTAAAAAAAAGAAATATGGTATATTCGTGTGTGCATATTGGATTCTTTCACGTTTTATTTTAAAATATATGATATATGCATACTTAAACATACGTAATGAAATGTGAACCAGTTATGCGTGGATTCTCCAGATGCCATGTATACCTATGTTTGTACAGATTATTATTGTATGTGTAGGTTCTCTGGAGGTCTGTATGGAATCGTCACATTCTGGCCAGCTGGTCCTACTGGAAGCTGTATGGTGTGGTGGGCGCTATAGTTGGGATTTGTTCCTGTGCCCCTTGCCCTCCTCTATCCTGTTTTCCACATGAGAAGCCCGGGTAATCTTAAAATCTGCATTAGTGCCTCTTGCCCCACCACTCGGTATGCATCCTCGGCCTCCCCTTGCATGGGCATCAAATCCAAGCTCATCACCCTATGAGATCTGGGTTCTGTGTCATTCTTAGCTGCACCTACACCTGTGCTCTCACTGTGCTTCAGCCTCTGTCCCACAGCTGAGGAACTGAGGTTTCTTCCTGGCTCTCCAGCATGTCTGACTGCTGCCTTCCTTCATCCCTTTACCCTTGTTGGTGCTTGAGCCTCTCCTGGCTCCTCTTCAAGTTCACACCTCATTAAGTGTCACCTGGTTGGGGTGACCACCCTGTCTAAAGTAGTGCCCCACCCACCCACATTCACTTCATCTCATCACTTGGTTTACTTTCTTCATAGCATTCATCACACTCTATAGTTACTTGCTGTTCTCATCATCGCCATCTTTCTTCCTTAGTGGAATGGCAGCTCCCTGAGAGTGGGGCTGAAACCAGTGCCTGGTACATACTAGGTAAACATCTGTAGGATAGTTGCCTACAGGCAGGGCTTGCTCCATTATTTGCAGGGCCCAGTACAAAATGCAAATGCAGGTCCCCTTGTGCAAAAGTTAATAACCATTTCAAGATGGCAACAGTAGAGCCTTGAACCAAGTGCTGGTCCTTTCTAAAGCTGCAGTTCAAGAAGCTGGCCCTGCCTCCGGGCTAGCTACTTATCTCTCTAACCTCAAACTCCTCCCCTGCAAAATAGTACAGACAGTACTCCTCCCTCATTGGGCGCTTGTGAGCATTACATGAGATACAGGAACATGGGGCTTAGCAGCATACCCTGCCCACAATCACCTCTTTACAAGTCAGTATTACAATTAATTATCAGCCTCGTCCATGTAAGGCGAAGCCCCCGCAACTCTAATTTTCTGGCATTCCTCCTTTCTGAATAATCTCCTTAGCAACTCTTCCAAATGACTAACCCAACTCTATCAAATGGGATGGGGATGTGGGTGTCGCTTGCAAATTATTTTGACACATTCAAGGTATGGACCGACAGCATATTTGGTTTGCTGAAAAGGAATGTGTCAAATGGAGTTAGGCTGTTATGAAAACCCGTTTGACAATAGGTAAATCATGTCACCCTTCTGAGCCCACCAGTGACACTGAAATGATAAATAATATCTGCCACCCACCTTTCGACAAGAGTGAGGCGAGTGTGAATTGGATTAAGAAGAAGCCAGTTGAACACTTTGATTTTCTTGGAAAGGGGGGCATGCAGGCAGGCACTCCTTGCAAGAATGTGTGCGTATCATCAGACATCCTGTTTACTTAGGCTGTGTGGCTCTGGTTATGGCGTGCATTGTGTAACAAATCAATTGCACCTTGAATGGATACTGTTCACAGACTCTCACATTTTGATTTATTTTCGTGGTATAGCCAGCAATTCGAGTTAGTTTAGAAATGCAGAGAGGAAAAGCAGCATGTCTTTTACATTTATATTGTGGTCTCCTGGGTGCTTTGACATAGTGCGGACTGTGAGATGTGGGCTGACTCCTGGGAGGGAGCCTTAGTTCATTTGCTGGGGTGGTGGGGGCACCTCCCTGGGAAGGATCTGGACACTCTGATTTTATCAGTGGTTTCTCTTTGCCAGTGGAGACTAAAATGAAGTGGAAAAATAACATCTGTGAAGCATATATTATGTATCCGGGCCTCTGCTTTGTGCTTTACTTGCTCTGAGAGATTGTATAGTGTAGTGGTTAAAAGTATATACTCTGATTTGGCAATTATACCTCAATAAAGCTGGGAGGAGAAAAGAAAAATGACTAAAAATAGTATGTGCCTTGGACCAGACAAGTGACTTAACCTCTCCAAATCTTAGTTTCCTCCTCTGTAAAATGGAGTGTGTTGGATGTGTTCTCTCTGTCCCTCCAAATCTGCTCCCCATCATTTCTACCCTAATTTTGGCTCCAAGAGGCTGGGTGTATGGATCCCATTATCAGGCTATGGCATCCTATGCTTCCTGTTTGTGTTGGACAACAGGAGACCCTGCCATAGCTGGGAGGAGGAGAATGAGGGTGGAGTATGTATTTCCTGGTTCCCGTGGTGTGAATTTGCCTTGATTCTCTTAGGTGAAAGTCACAGCCCCTCTCAGGTTGCTGAGACCATCTCTGTACAACTCACTGTCTCTTTCAGCTTCGGGTGACTAACTTGTCCCTCCCCTGGTCCCTGTAGGCCTTGGGGATAGTGAGTGCTCTGCTGCCTCCATTCTCACTTCTCTGCAGGCTCCCTTGTGGTTCCCTGCACCAAACTCACAACTTTGTAAATAGCCTTTTTGTAAATAAGCCTTCCATCAGGGATTTTAACTTGAGTGTGCTATTTGTTTTCTGTTAGGATCCTGATGGATGTGTTGGGATAATCAGATTAGCTACCTCCTGCCATGGGAGTTTACATACATGTAGAGCATCTGGAACAGTATCCAGCACATATCTGAGATTTGGGTCAAGTAACTTGACTAAGGCCACAGGTGTGGTGAACATCCCGTGAGTGTTTCACCAGCATCGTTCCTTTTCCTCCAGCTCATCCATTCCAGGCTTCAACTAGGACACTCCAGAAATTTGGAAAAGTTGATCCTACCTTGGCAATCAGCCAACGACTTAAACTAAGCCAATCAGCACATTCCAAGCTCCCATTGGCCATGATTAGTTTAAGTGCAGGTACCTGACTTAATCCAGTCTAATCTGTGTGGCTCTTGGGACTTTTGTTGGCAATTCTGGAGCACGGATGTACTGACAAGCCAAACACTGGGTGTGGTTGCAGTGGGCGTAGCTGGGAGAAGTATTTTATCACTGACCTGGTTTCAAGTTGCGACTGCTTTGTGATGATAATAATAGGCCCAGGTTTGTTGGTTTTATTGTTATTTTAAAATTATTTGCAGATAATGTTCACCCTGCTGTCTGCACCAAGGTAGACCATTCCCTGCCTCCCTGCCCTTGATATACCAGTGTACAGATGCTGTGTGCTCCGGGTGGAGAGACAAGGCTGCTGTAGGAAATCAGGCAGAGGGTGAAGCTGAGAAGTACAGAGGAGAACGTAGAAGGCAGTGGAAATTAAATTAGAGCCCGCTCCAACCATGTTCAAACCCTTCCTGTCAATAGACTTTTTCAATTATGCCAACCAGTAATTTTGTCCTTGTTGAAATAAAAAAAACAACAACAATAAACAACCCAAAAGCATACTCAGTGATACTCCTGGATGGCTTTTGGATTTGAAATCAGGTCTTGGTAGCTCTGGAGCTTGACAGTATTTTCATCTCATTTTTCTCATCATTTGACTTTTATAGATTAAACTACATTTCATTTGTCTTCAGATGAGGTTTTTCACAATTTGCTCTATTATGTGAGTTTCAGGGTGGAGACAGAGCCTAGGCTGGGATTTCACTTGGTTGTCTTATTGGCCATGGACAAGTCATTCTCCCTCAAAGTCTCTGCTTTTCCATCTGTAAGGGGAGGTGGTTGGACAATATGTGTCTTATCCGAATCTAACATTTGCATTGTGTGAGCATCCGCAGGTGTGACGAAAACTGATCTCAGAGTTGGTACGGCCTGCTTGGTCACAGGCTAATGTATGTCTGTGCCAGTTAATAATAAAAATGAAACAACCCTACTCATTACTATAGAAACATGGGCCATTTTTTCCACCTTACGTTAATTTCCCCTATTTCAAGTTTCTTGAAATAGTTATGCTCTACATTTTGACTGGTTAGTACACACTGTCTTGGAATATTCCAGAACCACTTCACATATGAAAGTCTCAACTTGTGAGCAAGGTCCACTCTAAGGGTTTCAAGTGCTGCTACATCTAATCCCCATCCCAGACCTATCACCTGCATGGCCATTAGGCACCTCCAAAGTGATTTGTCTACAGATGAACCTTTTTTCTCTTCCACCTCTGTCCTTTCTTGTATGTTCCTTATCTCAAATAAAGCACCATTATTTGCCCAGTTGGTCCCACCAGAAACCAGGGAATCTTCCTTCATGCCCACTTAGTCTTATTGATTTGGTTTCCTTAATGTTTCTTTAAATCTTGAATTCATTTTCTAGAGCTGCCATAATGAATTACCACAAACTGGGTAGCTTAAATGACAGAAATTTATTTTCTCACATTTCAGGAGTCCAGAAGTCCAAAAATCAAGTCAGCAAGGTTGACAATATGGTATCGTATACCTCCATCCCCATGGTGTTGGAAAGTATCACCTTCCCTGTCTGTAGATGTGTTCACCTGCCTGGATGCTCTCTGAACCCATACTATTGGGATTTTTATGAGAGCTTCATTATGTAGGCATGATGAATCACTAACTCCATTTTCAGCCCTTTCTCCCTCTCTGGAAGGTAGAGGGACACCGTTGAAAATTCCAGGCTTCTAATCATGGCTTGGTCTTTCTGGTGACCAGTCCCTGTCCAGGAGCCATCCAGGAGCCCCACCCAGAGTCAACTCCTTAGAACAAAAGATGCTCCTCTCACCCAGGAAATTAAAAGCATTTCAGGAGCTCTGTGCCAGGAAGCAGGGGCAGAGACTGATATGTAAATATTCTCTATCATCTCACAGCACTATATTGTAATGGTCTGTTTATTTTTCTGACTTTTCCCCAGGGCCCCAAAGGAAAGGACCAGGTCTTTCTTTTTATGTCCAGGGCCTTGCACAATGTAGGGCACTTAGTAGATTTTAAATAAACGTGTGAATGAAGGCTGAAAGGATCATGTGAAAACATAATGCCAAGCCCCTAGGGGAAGGAAGAAGAAATCGTATTGGATTAGGTATACCTGGGCCACATTCCATCCTTTGTTATGCATGTGATTATAAAACCCATATGTAGTCAAAGCTCGATGTGAGACTTAGAAGCAGATTAGTCATTCATTATTGAACAAACATTCATCAATTGATTATTATACATTTTTTGAGGACTGGGTCCTTTTTTAATTCACATTTGCATTCCTAATGCAATGTCTGCCAGTTGAAAAGTACATGATTTTTTTTCTATTAAATTGGACAAAGGCACAAATCAGTGCTATGAACTTTCAGAGGAAGGAAAAGATTGAGAAAGGAACCGCAGAGGAAGTGGCATTGGAGCTGGATGAGTAGTGACGTGGAGGCTGGGACTCCAGCAGCAGAGCCAGCAGCACAGGCCAAGATATGAAGATGGAAAGACATCAAGAGTGGTGTCTGGTCCCGCTTGCTGAAATTAAAGAACAACGATAAAGTTAAAAATGTGAGATGAGTCAGATCATGGAAATCTCAGAATAACAAACCATCTGGTGCTCTTTTAGTCTGATTACCTGTCGCAGAGAGTTCTACTTGCCTTCCCAGTGTCTCTTCTCCCCTTTCTTTTAGGAACAGGACCTTGACGTTGAGCTGGGCAAGTTTTACAGTGTCCTTTGCAGCTAGGCATACCGACGTGAATAAGTTCCGGTCAATGAGATAGAAACCAAAGGGTCCCATGGGACTCTAGGAAGTCTATTTAAAGTGGTGGGCGTGTCCTTGCTTGCCCTTTCCCACATCCTGCTGCTGGAGTGAGCATCTACATGTGGAGATCACACTGCTTTGTCAGACTGGAAGGGTGGGGGCTGTTTTCCTGGCATCTCTTTGAGGATGACTAGGAGGAGCCTGCACCTGGATGACTTCTTAGAGCTGCCAGACTCATCCTCAAATGACTTCTCCCTATGGGAGAATTCTCCTACAGGAGAGAGAAATAAGCATGTTTTCCTTTAAGGCAGTGTTACTTGGGAGTTCCTGTCTTATGTAGGTGAATGTAATTCTAATTGATACATCACCTACCTCAAGTATCAGGAGTGTTGAGGAACCAAGGAATTTTCCATCGACTTAATTTTTTACTACTGACCACATTCCCCATGCCTGGCTGTCTTCCCTTTTCAAAGTTATGACAACATGTACATTGTCTCCTTCTTTTTCTTTTCTTTTTTTTTTAATTGAAGTGTAGTTGGCACACAATGTTACATTAATTTCAGGTGTATGACATAGTGGTTCGACAACTCTATACCTTATGCTGTGCTCACAAATGTAGCTACCATCTGCCAGCATACAATGCAATCACAATACCATCAACTATGTTCCCTGTGCTGTGACATGTACATCTTCTTGAAGGTCCTGTCTCCGTAGGACTTGTTGTGGAATGGGACCAAGAGTCCCCAGCCCGCCCCACTCCTTTGCTGCCCCGGAAAGTAAGCATATGGTCTGTCTTTATTGTAAGAATGTTTATAGATAATCACTATGGGGAAATCAGCCAGGAAATAACAAATAGGGCAGTTATAAGTGGTTCTATACTACTGTCATAGCTGGAACACCTGTTAATAATTCTCATTTTGCTGAAAGTTATTAGGGAATGTATTAGTTATTTGTTGCTGCATAACAAATTACCCTAAAACTGAGCAGTTTAAAACAATAAATACTTATTATTTCACAGTTCTTCCAGGTTGGGAATAGAGGCACAGATTAAGGGAGTGCTTCTGGTTCAGGTCTCATGAGGTTACAGTCGTTTCAAGGCTCATATAGGGGCCTTGAAAATCCATTTCCAAGTTCACTTATATGGTTGGTGGTAGGCTTCTAAAGATGTATTTCTAAAGCTCCCTTTTTAGGTTGCTGGCAGGCCCCCATTTTTCTCCATCTGGGCCTCTTTGTAGGCTGCCTGATTATTCACATGACGTGACAGTGGTCATCCGAGAGAGAGGGAGCACCAGAAAGAGACAAATTCAGAAGACACACAGCCTTTTTTTCTAATCTAATCTCGGAAGTGACATCCCATCACTTCTGTTGTATTCTGTTTATTAAAAGCAAACCAATAAGTCTGGCATGGGATCATAGGAGGGATTATGCAGTGTGATTATCAGAAGGTGGAATCATTGAGGAAAATTCACTTATCTTTCTGCTCCATTCTTTAATTCCTGAAGGTAATCCCTCTTCAGACATTCCTGCCTCCTCGGAAGGTTCCTTTTCTGGTTTGGTGAACCCAATGGTACATTCATTCATTCAACAAATAGTCACCGAACACCAATGTGCTAGGGACTGGGGATAGACTGGTCAATAGAATAGATGTGGTCACTGCCCTCAAGCCCAGGGGACGCCTCAGGCACCACAGCATATAGGAACTCATTATATTATATTCCTCCCCCCTCCCCCATCTCAGCAGCTCCAGTTGATCACACATTTTGTCTTTGTACCTCCGGCCTTAATCTATCTCCAGTGTGTCATTCAGGGTCTTTGGACTCAAGTGACTAATTAGAAACTTTTCCTCCAGGCTGACACTTCCCACTGGAACTGCAGTGGTCAGGGTGGCACGGAGGGAACTTTCTGGAAAAGCATTGGATTTTAATCTCTGCTTCACCCCTTAATAATTAAATGTTGTTGTGGATCCCATTTCTCTGCACCTCATTTTACTTATTAATCAAATGGGGACAAGAATACTGTCTCTACCTAGGGTTGTTGTGAGGGTTCAGTGAGAAAATGTTGGCAGAGCACTTAGCAAAGAGTCTGGCACATGGTAGGCAGGGGAAGGATGTGAGTGATGCTGAATCATTGCTTTGTTATTAATTTTACTGCTATTATCCATCTGGAAGTAGCAGTCAGCATAGGAAAGGAATGTGTCCCTGGATAATTCAGTTCATCAGGTCCTGTTTGAGCTACCTCAAATCGTCTTGCCACAAGCAGGGCTGCCTGTTTGAGGACCTGATGAACAGAATTCATCGCCTTGCCACAAGCAGGGCTGGGTATAAATAAATTAACTAATGAAGAAAAAGGGCTATATATTTTAACCTGTTATAACTGTAATCCCTTTTGCAGTTGCTAAATAATCTTTTGGTAAATAAAGAAGGTGGCACCTGTTCCGAATAATGGCACTCAGGTGAAATGGTCAAATATGTCGCATGCCTGATACCAGCAAGAGTCAACCTTCGGAGTCCTGAGTATGTCCTCCCCTTGTGGCATGCATTCCAGCTTCTAAGTGTATGCCTAGCCTTTCCAGTGCTTCTTGCTTTAAATGTATTCAGAGTTTTCACACATGCTCGCATGTCGGGAATGATGAACAGCAGTTTTAAGAACACATCGTAGAAATGCCAATTTCCAGATGGATTTGTTTTGCTACAAAGTTAGTTAACACTTGATTCATGAAATAGTGGGTGTGGAGGAGATGTAGCGTGAGTCCTTCTACCCACAGGAGGTAGGACCAGCCAAGGCATGGATGGTCAAAAAGAACCAAGAAAACTGAAGCAAGTATTCAATTATCTTCTGAAGATAACTCATTAAAGCCACAGAGAGAAAGGGAAAGGACACAAACAAACAAACAAAAAGCATGCAAGCTGGTGGGCAACTGTTAATCCTTTTTTAACAATGAAACTCTAAAATAAAGCTGTGAATTGGTTCTGAGACTGCTTGTTTGATTCCCAAATGGTTAAATGTGGTAAAACAAGAGCCTTAAATCTATTAGACAATCTCCTTTCCTTCCTTTGCTCTTCCTTTTTCTTTTTCTTTTTTTTTTAAGTTACATTTCTTGGGAAAGGCATGATCCAAGAACACATGAAAGCATTTAGAAGGAATCCTTATCTGGCAGACCCTTCTTGTATTTAGAGATGCTCTAATTTAAGCTCTGAAGATATGGGTATTTAGTTGCTCTTCCCAGTTACTTATAGGCTGACTTTCTTGTGAGATAGATGCTCAGTAAGAAATGTTGGGGTAATAAGTAAATGATGCCTGGCAGTTAGACATTCTCTGCCTCCTCTAAATTTCTGTGTTCCACTTCTGTCCTCTTTTTAAACTCTTCTTTTCATATTTTTTTCTTCCCCAGTTGTCAAAAAATAGTATATATTTACTGTGGAAAACATAGACAATCCAAAAAGTTAAAAGCAAGTAAACAACCACTCATATCACCCAAAGATAAGCATTGTTCATATTTTGGTAAATATTTTTTTTCTCCCTTGTACAAACAAACCAATATAAAAATCTCTCTTTTTTTTCTTTAAAGAACAGAGTCATACTGTACATAACATTTATTTAGTAGCTTTTTTTTTTTTACTTAATAATATCTTATCAGTTTTCCAAGTTCTTAAATATTTTCTCCAACATCCTTTTTATTTACTTATTATTACTATTTTGAATGTTAATTTACTTTTGAAAGAGAGGGCACAAGTTGGGGAGGGATAGAGGGGGAGGGCAGAGGATTCCAAGCAGGCTTTGCACTGACAGCCGCAAACCCTGCATGAACCCAGAGAGATCATGACCTGAGCCGAAGTCCGACACTGGACCCACTGAGCCACCCAGGTGACCCTCTCCAACATCCTTTTTAATGGCTACAAGCTATTCTATTACTATCAATAGGTACTTTAAGAAAACAAAATATCATTCTTGACTCCCCATTTAAAACCTTCTTTTTTCATTGCAATAATGCTGCCATCAAATCCCTGCAGATGACTTTTTCACACATCTGTGATTATTTTCTGAATGTCTCCCTTGCTTAACCTTGTATATGCACAGATCATTTCTCCTGCTGACCAAACTTCTTGAGATCAGCATTCAGGTTAATCCATCTTTGTTTTCCTCAGAGTTCTTTAAAATGAGGACTTCCGAAATGCTTATCAAACGAAATAATTTCTTGACGTGAATTCTTCCTTAAATGGAACAAAAAAGATAACAAGATAGGAAAAGAGGTCAAGTTAGCCAATTTATGGCTTTGGAAAGCGGCCTGTACTTCAGTCTTCTGTCATGTGGGCTATCTGTGGATCCCCCTCCCCTGCCCCAGCGTTTTGAGTCAAAAACATCTGGCTGCATTTTAAATTGATACACACAATTTATTTCACCAGCCTCTAGGCCCCGAACTGTTTGGAACTGTTTGTAGATATGCATCACCGTCTCTGGTGGTAGTCAAAGGGGGCTGTGCCTATGCATGGGAGAATGCAATCTGCCCTTGAGTCATTATGTTAAAATGATTCCCCACGTTAAGTTGTTTAGTGTGAAATAGGATTGTTTGCATTCCATTTACTCTTTAGTTTCTTAATTAGAGTGACCTCCAGCTTCAATCCACCAACTGTTGGATTTTTATTATATCTTTCCAGGAATCCCTCCTGTAATAAGGTTAACTTTAAATACTGCATTTCCTCGAGGATGACATAAAATTCACTCTACTTTAGAGAAAATAAACCCAAGTCCTCAATAAATGACTCCACACAGCATTGTAGGGATATTGGAGTCCTGTCATTTTGGAGGCTTTTCCCTTTCTTGTTGCATATAAATAGTGCTTTCAGCAGACCTGCCTGCCTTCTGGGAGGCCCTGGGTGTTAGGGCCTCTTTCTAGGGGAAGTCATGACCCTTTTACTTGATGAGGGCTAAAGAAACCTTTTTAATGTTACTTCTTTTGAATCCAGAAATCACTGTGTGACCCTTCCTTTCTATACATTTCTTATAAAAGAAAACCAAAACACATTGGCAGGTCAGATGTTTGGGAACCATATTGTACGCGTTGCTAAAAGCACTCAGTCTTTATATATCTGCCTCTGAATTCAGCCTCACTGACTCCCTCCCCAGTACTCAAGCCTACCACATGACAAAGTGGCAAGGGGATGAAGTGGCCAAAACAATTATCAGGACACTTTCATAACCCCATTTCCACCCCACCCCATATTTTCTGAAGGTCAGATAGCTTCTACTTTCTAACTGATGTCCAACTCCAGGTCTTTGCTCTTACATTGACTTGTGGTAGAGCCCCTCCCTAAGGAATGTGGTTCAGGCCTTCTCAGAACAAAGGAAGACAGCATGCAAGGTGGCCCAATCAACTCCTGTGCACGTATGTGTAGCTCTGACATGACCCTGTAACTTGGACGGTGTTCAATCAGACTATATGTGTCACCATCTATGGGAGATAAAGAAGTAGAAATTGCATAAAAGGCTACACCCAGCTGTGCACAGGGCTCAGCATTTTTGGGGTCTTAGCCCTCTGAGCCTGTGCCGGCACAAATATAGCTGCTTCCTGGAAATAAGAGTCTTGGTATCCCTTCTCTGTGTAGGAATCCTGCTACATTTCTTGGGGGCTTGTCCAGGATTCAGAGATGGTGCGCTTCCACCTCCTTTGTTGCCAGAGTGTGAACCTTGGAGCACCGGGGGAAGCAACCTCACATCTAGTGGACCTCCCTGAACACCAGGGCAAGGACCTCAGATGCACAACAGAACCCAGTGAGGCCTAGGAACCAGCTCAGGCAGCACAACCCATCAGACTGGTAAGAACCCAGGTTCATTTTGGTAGACTTGCCCCTAAGAGGAGAAGAAGAGCCCCATCACCTCCCAGAGTTGCCTGAGTAGTTCCATAGGAATAAGGAATGAAACCACAACTGTAAGGTGCTGGGTGCTGGGCAGCAGACTGGGGTTGCCGTGTGACTGTGTGTGAATGAGATGGACGGAGGAAAGCTTCTGACCTGACCCAGGGCTGAAGCAAGGGTTGAGTCCCATTCCAAGGTTCTGTGGAGACCTCATATGGCTTAAGGTGGTGACAGACTTTCTCGGGAGTCTGATTTGGGTCAAGGATTGATACTGAACCTACCAATGCTAAGAGGCACCTGAGATATCTCCAAGAGGAGAGTGGCTGGAAACAGACAAAGTGAGTGTGCATTCTCTATAAATTAATCTCTTCCCTCCTCCTTTTCTCCTCCCTTGTGCATGAAAGTTGTCACTCAGGGAGGAATTTCAGTCTGTATGTCAGTCAGTATGTTGAGGAATTTCAAAAAGGGATATTCAGGAGATTATAGTGTGAAGTTAACTCCTAGAAAGCTCTGGTCATTCTGTGAAGCTGATTGTCTATTGTTCGTGGTGGGCTGGCTTTCTGAGGGCTCACTTGGTAAGGAACTAGTTGGCCGAGTGTTTAGGGTTCTTGTGGGGGATCCAGGCCACCCCAACCAATTTCCTTACATTGACTGTTGGCAAGACCTGGTCCTATCCTGGCCACCTTGGCTAAAAGTCTGTATTGAAGAGAACTGTAAAGTTATGATGGCTTGTGTCATGGCTTCCTCCAAATGTCAGCCAAAAACTGAAAAACCAATACTGTCGGGAGAGCCCAAGGGGACCCCACAGTCATATGACCCACTGTACCCCTCACTGCCACCTGCATCTCTAGCTGCCCTGGCTGCTAAAACCCCACTGAAGCCTGCCCCTAGTCCCGAGGCTTTGCCACCTCTAGTACCACTGGCCTCTCTGGATGTCACCAGCTTGCCCGGACCACCAGTCCTAACCCCACACACCCCTCCCATAAGGTGACTAGGAGATCAGGCCAGTGGAGGCAGTCCCTTCTTGCAGCAACACTGGGGAGCCCTACACGTACCCTGAGGGAAACTAGGGGCCCATCTATTATGACCAGGAAGGCCAGATCCAAGGAGGCCAGTGTATTTTTGTGTATCCACCCTTTATCACTATGGAACTCCTAAACTGGTGAAGCACCATACTCCCTCCTATACGGAGAAGCCCCAGGCTGTGATTGAACTAATGCAGTCCATCATTCAAACGCATAAACCTACCTGGGTGGACCGCCACCAACTCCTCCTGACACTCTTCGACACAGAGGAGCATCACTGAATTACCCAGGAATCCCTAAAATGGTTAGAAGAGAATGCCCTGGTTGGGATGCTAGACACTCAGGCTTATGCTCAGGCTCACTTCCCTGGGGAGGACTCCAAATGGGACCCAAATGACTCAAGTGTAGATGGAGGGCTCACATGGACTGAAGGGTATCAAGAAGTCCTTCTAAATGACGTGAAGGAAAGGGGGAGAAGGCCATAAATATAAGTAAAACATCAGAAGTGCTCCAGGGACCCAAGGAGAGCTGGAGCCACTGCTATGAGAGACTATGTGAGGCATTTAGTCTCTATACCCCTTTTGATCCAGAGGCACTCATTAACCAGCAGATGGTCAGGCCCAAGGGGACATCCAGCACAAGCTGCAAAAGCTAAAGGTATTCCTTGGCATGAATGCTAGTCAGTTGCTGGAAGTAGCAACTAAGGTGTTTGTCAACCTTGACCAGGTGGTGCCAATTTAAGAATGCTGGAAGATGAAGAAAAAGGCAGACTTGTTAGCTGCTTCCTTGGTGGAGTGGTCAGAATGCTCCCAGAAAGGTGCCCTGCAGGGATGGGTCTGGGGCTGGAAAGGGGAAGGCCAGGGATGATCATCTTGGCCAGGACCAAAGTTAGGATAGAACCCATGTGCTCACTGTCATCAAGAGGGCCACTGGAAAAATTAGTGTCCCCTGTGGCTGGGTAATTCTCAGCAAGGCCCCAAGCAGAAAGAAAGAGGCCATGTGGTCCAGGGCCAGTACCAACCAGCATCACAGCCTCATGGGGCCCTCAAAGATGATTTTGTGTGGCTAACCTCCATGGAGGTCTATGAGGAGGACTAGGACAGACTCTATTTTGTTAGGCCTCCGAGAGCCTGTGGTCCGAATGAATGTGGGGGGCCTACCCATCAACTTCATGATGGGTACTAGGGTGGAACACTTAGTGGTGACCCAACCTGTGGGTGACCTCTCACAGAGAAAAGCCACCATTGTGGGGGCCATGGGCAATTGGACACACCGTTCCTTTCTGCTGCCTTGGTGATAAAATTTAGGTGGCCATGAAGTCATCTGTGAATTGCTGTACCTCTCTAACTGCCCCATGGCTTTAATTGGCTGGGACCTGTTGGGAAAGCTGCAGGCCCAGATAACTTTCACCTCCCACGGACAAGCTGCTCTGATCCTACGGAAGCTGGAAGCTAAGATTATGACTCTCATGATTCCCCAAGGGAAAGAATGGTGCCTCTACATGGAGGAGCCACAACAGGGACCTGAGCTGCCCTTCAGAGTACAGGGGGTGTGGGCTGAGGACAACCCACCAGATCTGGCCCGGAACATACCTCCAGTAATTATAGAACCAAAGCCAGGAGCAGGGCCCATCCGCCCAAAACAATATTTCATCCCTTGTAAGGCACAGAAGGGGATACAGACAAAACACCTGGAGAAACTTCTAAACTATGGGATCCTCCAACCCTGTCGGTCATCTTGGAACACACCTCTCCTACCAGTCCAGAAGCTGGGCACTGATGACTATTGGCCAGTCCAAGACCTGTGCACAATAAACCAGGCCACTGTCACCCTGCACCCAGTCATCCCAAACCCATACACTCTCTTGGGTCTCATCCCTGCTTAAGCTGCCTTCTTCACATGCCTAGACCTCAAGGATTCCTTCTTCTGCATCTGCCTGGCCCCCCAGAGTCAACCAATCTTTGACTTCCAGTGGGAGAATCCTGAAAATGGTGACAAGGGTCAGTTGACTTGGACCAGATTGCCTCAGGGGTTCAAAAATTCCCCAACTATTTTTGACACTGCATAAGCCTCAGACCTAAGAGCCTTCCCAGCAGGTCAACATGGCTGTGTCTTGCTTCAGTACGTAGATGACTTACTGTTGTCTGGAAGGTCTCAGGAGGATTGCGTGGAAGGAACTCGGCAGCTCCTTTCCCTCCTATGGGAAACTGGCTATAAGGTCTCAAGGAAAAAGGCCCAAATCTGTCAAAAGGAAGTCAAGTACCTTGGCTTTCACCTTTCCCAGGGGCAGCACCAACTGGGCCCACAGAGAAAACAGGCTGTTTGTTCAATCCTGGTCCCGTGGATCCGATGTCAGGTTTGGGAGTTTCTCAGAGCTACAGGTCTCTGTAGAATCTGGATACTTAACTTCTCGGTCTTGGCAAAACCTCTTTATGAGGCCACAAAGGTTGGAGAGCGGGAACTTCTGTTATGGGAGACAGTACAGCAAAGGGACTTTGAAGAGATCAAATGGGCCCTTACCAACACGACTGGTCTGGGGATCCCAGACATGTCCAAGCCCTTCTTCTTATATATTCATAAATACACTAGCATCATGGTAGGGGTCCTAACCCAGATGTTAGGGTTATGGCATTGCCCGGTGGCATATCTCTCCAACAAGCTTGACTCTGTTGCCCAAGTGTCTGAGGCTAACAAGTTAACTATGGGACAAAGTTGACAGTCTGAGCACCACATTCAGTATTGACATTAATGGAATACAAGGGACAATACTGGCTAACTAATACCAGGATGGTCAGATACCAGCAGATGCTATGTGAGAACCCACGTGTTCACCTAGAAGTAGTGGGGGCCCTAAACCCTGCACCCCTACTGCTTGTTGGGCCAGGTTGACCAGATCATGGCTGCATTGAAGTCATGGATGAGGTGTTCTCCAGATGACCAGACCTGAGGGACCCCGATAGTGAGTATTTCACCAATGGTAGCAGTTTTGTGAAAGAGGGAGAACACTTTGCAGGGTACTCCACAGTAACCCTAAATTCTATCATTGAGGCCAAACCCCTGCCAAAGGGGACTTTGGCACAGAAGGCAGAGCTCATCGTGCTAACATGAGCCCTCCAACTGGTGGCAGGAATATGTGTTAATATATACACAGACTCTAAGTATGCCCTCACCACCCTCCAAGTACATGGGGATTTATATAAAGGGAAGGGTTTAATAAACTCAGGAGGAAAAGACATAAAGTATGGTAAGGAAATCCTTAAACTCTTGGATCCTGGGTGGGCCCCTAAAAGAGTAGCAGTCATGCACTGTTGGGACATCCAAGGGGAGACACCACAGCTGTATGGAGGAACTGTAAGGCCGACCGAGAGGCAAAGCTTGTGGCCTCTAAAGGAACAGTAGAATCAGTGACTTTAGCCACCACACTGTTCCCTAGTCCACTGGCAGAATGGGACCCTAATTACTCACAGCATGAGAGTACCTGGTTTAAGACTGAAAATGGAAACTACCTCTCAGGTGGATGGCCGAGTAGCGATTCCTGAGGCCCTGGCTCCAGCTTTTGTCAAGCACTTCCATCAGGAAACCCATATTGGCCGGACAGCTCTCAAGACTACGTTGAGCTGACATTTCTACATCCCCCGACTTTCCAGAATGCGAGCAATGTGAAACGTGTTCCTGGAATAACCCACATCAGGGATCCAAGGCTGCCCCTGGGGTGCAGAGTGTCAGGGAAGTCCCATTTGAAAATGTGATGGTGGACTTCACTGAGCTTCCCTGGGTCCAAGGCTGTAAATATCTTTGTACTTTCTCATGCTGGGTGGAAGCCTTCCCTACTTACACAGGAAAGGCGCATGAAGTGACCCGACTTCTGAAAGAATCATTCCTCAATTTGGGATCCTTATCACTATGGGATCAGATAATGGGCCAGCGTTCCTGGCTGAGGTGGTGTAGCTGGTGGCAAAGATCACCTGGAGGTTACATGGCACACGGACTCCTGAACTCCAGGAAAGTGGAAGCAATGAACCAAATCCTGAAGCTGCAATTGAGTAAACCTTATCAGGAAACCCACCTGCAGTGGGACCACGTGTTGTCAATTGCCTTGTTAAGAATCAGGTGTAGCCCCACTAGGAAGGCGCGATTCTCCCCTTATGAAATCCTGTATGGGTACCCTCCCCTCATTATCAAGGGCATAAGGGGGGTCTAAATGAGATAGGCAATCTAACCCTAAGACAACAGATGCGGGCCCTTGGCTCTACCCTAACCACCTTACACCATGAGGTTAGGGAGCGATTACCTGTGAGTCTGACCACAGACACCCACCTCTTTATTTATGTATTTACTTATTTACTTTATTTATTTATAATATAAAATTTATTGTCAAATTGGTTTCCATACAGGTGCTCATCCCAACAGGTGTCCTCCTCAATGCCCATCACCCACCCTCCCCTCCCTCCCACCCCCCATCAACCCTCAGTTTATTCTCAGTTTTTAAGGGTCTCTTTTGGTTTGGCTCCCTCCCTCTCTGACTTTTTTTTTCCTTCCTCTCCCCCGTGGTCTTCTGTTAAGTTTCTCAGGATCCACATAAGAGTGAAAACATATGGTATCTGTCTTTCTCTGTATGACTTATTTCACTTAGCATAACACTCTCCATTTCAGACACCCACATCTTTAAACCAGGAGATGCAGTGTAGGCAAAGGAATGGAATGTCCAACCCCTAACACCCCTCTGGAGGGGCCCATTCGCTGTCATTTTGTCCACCCCTCCTGTAGTAAAGGTAGCCAAGGTGGGTCCCTGGATTCATCAAAGCAGAATGAAGCCAACATCTCAAAGCTGGGAATGAATTCCTGATCCATCATTGCCATGCAAGCTGACCATAAGGAAGAAGCAATCTGTAATTCCAGAAGCTCTGGGAGACTGAAGCCCTGCTTTAGTCACTCCAGAAGCTGACTAATCTAGGCACGGCAGAAGCTTGAGGATTTGATGGTCCAGTGGAACACAGAGAATTTCTTTATTTTCTGTATCTGTTTCCTTACTATGATGCACTGTCACACCTTGTTTCTCACCGTGATTGTGATTCTTGCTCTACTTTTTGCCATAGGATTGGCAGAGGCCACCCCTGGGAATGTGGGGAGAGGTTTCTGCTAGCACTCACCTTCCTTTTGTGGATAGGATGCTTCATAGGTATTGGTTGCTACCAATCTGGACCTCATCCGTAGACGTAGATTCCTCATCACGTGACCTGTGTATTTGCATAACCAGGTCAAGCCAGGGGGTCACTTGGACCTTACTCTACCATACCCATTTCTCATGACAGTGAAAGGGCTTGGGGACCTGCAGACACAATAAGACCACCTATTCTATCTGCCAATGGGAGAGTCTACACTTGTTTTGACCCACAGTACTCCCTAACAGAGGAATGCTAGAGACCTGGAGTCACCCCAAGACAGACACCGCTGGTATGGGCCACCTAATTAACAAAACTCAAATTACCGATCCAAACTGGCTGGTGTCTATATTCTTTGATGTAAGTAAAGCCATAGGTGACACATTGCCATATGGTTTGCCATGTGGAGGTCTGACATGGGAACAAGAATATCAACACAATGACAAGTACCTGTGTGAAGAGTCTGGTTCATGTGGTCACTGGCCCCATCCACCTCAATTCTTCTGTCCTTATTGGAGCTGTGTCACATGGGCCATCTGGAAGACTAAAGACAAAACAGCACTCCTCCAAAAGGGTGTGGCTGAGTCAGATTGCCGGTCGGGAACCTGTAACTCCATTAATTTTATCGTCCTTAACCCAGGAGATGCAAAATGGAAAACGAACCGCAGGATTAGTACACTTATTTATGGGTAGAGCACAGACCCAGGAACCTTGTTGTATTTTAAGAGAGTTAGTCACACATAAGGCCATGACCCACCAAGTCTTTCACTCCTTTTGTGAAGAAATGGAAAAGGGCCCTCCTCCTGTCTCTGTCACAATGAAACATCTTTTTCTAGCCCTAGAAGAGACTATAGCTCAGACTCTAAAGGTCTCTTGTTGTTATGTATAACATACATAACCAACATGGGGGATCAATGGCCATGGGAGGCTAGAGAATTAGATCCCCATGAATCTTATAATGGAACAGAATACCCTAATCCTACTACCAGGGTTTGGCTCCTCAAAACCTTAATTATTGGGAAAACGTGCCTTGCCTGATGGGGAAGAAAGTTCACCATCCCTGCTGGAAGTTTAACAGGCTTAGGCCAAAGATGTTATAACTCAATCACCCAGGAAACCCAGTGGTGGGAGTCCCCAGATCATCTTGAGCCAGGTCCCCACCTCTTGTCTAACTTCTCTCATCTCCAAGAGGCCTAAGACAATGTTGGTGGAGCCATCAAATGGCGGGCCCCAGGTGGACTATACTGGATATGTGGAAGGACAGCCTATACAGTACTTCCTCCAGGCTAATCAGGGTCATGTGTGCTAGGAACTATTTGTCCAGCTTTCTGCTCCCACTTGCCAGAGGGGAACATTTGGGAGTCCAAGTGTATGGGGACACGGAGACTCAAGGAAACGATGTGACCTACACATTGGCCATTGGAAAGATGATGAATGGCCTTCTGAGCATGTAATCCAATATTATGGCCCTGCCACCTGGGCAGAGGATGGGTCTTGGGGCTGCCTCCTTCCCATTCACATGCTAAACCACATGGTCAGTTTTCAAGCAGTTGTAGAAATTATAATCAATGAAACTGCTAGAGCTCTTAACTTGCTAGCCCAACAGCAAACCAAAATGTGCAACGCTATCTATCAAAATCGCTTGGCCTTAGATTACTTGCTTGCTTCTGAGGGAGGAGTTTGTGGAAAGGTTAACCAGAGCAACTGCTACCTACAGATAGATGATGAAGGAAAAGTCATAGAAGAGATCACAGATCAAATGAGAAAGGTTGCTCATGTGCCAGTCCAGACCTGGAAAGGTTGGAACCTGGGGAATTATTTAGAGAGTGGTTTTCAGCTCTCAGGGGAATTCAAAACCCACATAGATATTATTCTCTTGATTTTGGGAGCTTGCTTAATCCTACCTTGCCTAGCTCTCCTGGCTATATGGTCTGTTTCCAGCCTCACTGAGGCAATGGTCAAAAGGAAAATGGCCATGCATGTGATGATGTTATGGAAATATAAACCTCTAAACCAAGACAATGCTCTTTTTAAAAAATTTTTTAACGTTTATTTATTTATTTATTTATTTATTTATTTATTTTTGAGACAGGGAGAGACAGAGGATGAACAGGGGAGGGTCAGAGAGAGGGAGACACAGAATCTGAAACAGGCTCCAGGCTCTGAGCTGTCAGCACAGACCCCGATGTGGGGCTCAAACTCACGGACCGTGAGATCATGACCTGAGCCAAAGTCGGCCGCTTAACCGACTGAGCCACCCAGGCACCCCAAGATGATGCTCTTTGACCCAAAATAGGGGGTCTGAGCATCAAAGGTGGTGGTGGGGGATGTGGTAGAGCCCCTCCCTAAGGAATGTGGTGGAGGCCTCCTCAGAAAAAAGGCAATGTGCACCATGGCCCAATCAACTCCTTTATACATATGCATAGCTTTGACACGACTCTGTAACTTGGACTGTGTCCAATCAGGCTATATGTTTCACCATATATTGGAGGCAAAGAAGTAGAAATTGCATAAAAGGCTACACCCCACTGTGCTTGGGACTCAGCCTTTTGGGGTCTTAGCCCGCTGAGCCTGTGCTGGCACAAAGCTGCTTCTTAGAAAGAAGAGCCTCAGTTTCCCATTTCTATGTGCGAGAATCCTCCTACAGACTGTCTAGTGCTTCATTGGTCTCCTGACTTTGGAGGTGCTCTCTTTTTACCTGAAATCTCTTTTTACTTGTCTGTAAGCCCTAGTCTCTTCCCCCATCGCCATCATAGAGAGTGATGATTCCAGTGGTGACTCTCCCAAATTCTGACATCCCATACAAACAGAGGCATGACCATGTCTTGTGTGATGTGCCCTGATCCCTCCCTCCTCTCGTCTGCTTAACTTTAACATTTTAAGTGTTGTCACCCAAGAAAGAATTCACTGAAAATTTAAGTAAACAGACATTTATTTGGGCAATTCGAATTTCAGTTTGGGAGATCTCCATTTCCCAATGGTTTCAGGTAGAAACCTGACGTGTGTCCCCAGGAAGACAAAGAAGGGTCAGGTCTGTAAGCATAACAGAAATAGGTTCACCAGAATTGGTTCAGTTAATATGCAAATAAGGGATGGAAAATTTGTCAAATTGCATCAGCTCCTTTGGAAGTGAAGAATGTCAGCGGCTCAGGAGTCATGGTGAGAACAGGGTTAATTCCAGGCTGAGGGCTTGCAGCTGGCAAAAAGTTCATGGTTGCTCCAGTGAGGATGAGCATAAATTCCTCCTCCCTTGTGGCCTCCTAATTCTATTTTCAAAGAGACTTTCTCTTTTTTTTTTTTTATGTTTATTTTTGAGAGAGAGAGTCAGTGTGCAAATGGGGGGAGGGGCAGAGAGGGAGACACAGAACTCGAAGCGGTCTCCTCAGCACACATCCCGACTTGGGGCTTGAACTCATGATCTGTAAGATCATGACATGAGCTGAAGTCAGACACCCAACCAACTGAACCACCCAGGCGGCGCCTCACAAAGAGACTTTCTTAACCAGGCTTGCTTGCTCCATTTTGAAATCTTCCTTTATAGCTCTGAGAAGCAATGGCTATTTTTGTGTGCTTCTTCCTCTGACTGCCGCGTTCCCCCACCTCTCCCAAGGCTGGTTCTTTCTCATGCTTTTGGACTCAGCCTATATGTCATCTCCTTGGAAAGGCTTTCTTAGATCACCCAGTGTGATGTTCTACATATTTAACCATCCTCAGGCATAGGTAACAACTACTCAGAATAGACTCCAGTATTAACAAATCGTTTCCTTGTACTGGGGCCAACCAGGTGACTACCAGCTCTTACTGACCCACCTGATTTTTTGATTCACAGCAGTAATTCCAGTCTGTGAATATTCATTAGTGCCTTTGCTCTTTCTGTGTGTATTTCCCCAGTTGAATGCAGTTTCCATGAGAGTCAGAGTTTTTCTGCTTCTGTCACTATCAGGAAGGGAAAATTTTCCTTTATCCTCTTAAGTTCTGTGTCTGAAGGCCTATGAACTAAACTGGCAAAGTTTAGCATGAGAAAAGACAGACTGTTATTCACTGATGAACATGAGAGTTAACAGAAAAATGTGACTCACAAAATAACCAAAGATAGGGGCTCATATAGCCACTTCATAATGGGAAAAGGAGGTGTGGGGAGAAAAGGCTTTTATGGGAAAAACAAATGAGTTTCTTTAGGAAGGCCAAATGGGCTTTAAGGAGAACAAAATAGAAGGTAAGAAAGTTTGTGGTGATGTTTGTTGATGCAGGTGCAAGTACCCCTCTCTCTGTTCTTTCTGGCCCATGAAAACTGCCCCAAGAGGAGATTTATGACAGCCTCATACCCAGAAGCTTCTGTCTTTAGTCACAAAAGGGAAGCTTTGAGAGTCTTCTTTCTGGATTTGTTGAATCTCCAATGTTTTTAGCTCAACATAATATTCACATCAACTCTAAGGGTCCGAGGGGGTCTGCACATCACCTAGCACCTGGTGCTGTGCCTCACGCATAGTAAGTACTGTCTAAATACCTAGTGGAAACATGGTTAAATGAAGTGGTGAGTAGAGCGCTCACCATTTGTTCACGGTGCCCAGTAATTTATTGTGGTTGCTTGAGCCAGGTGTGTGTGTGTGTGTGTGTGTGTGTGTGTGTGTGTAGTATTGGTGGTGGTGGTGGTGTCATCTGTGTGAAAGCTCAGACAAAAATATTCATAGTGCCCTGTGAATGGAGAAAATGGGTTCCTTAGTTTTATGATTTAAAATACATGTGTCTTTTGTTGGAAGGTTGGTAAGTCCCATGACATGAGACAGATGTAGTTTGCAGGTAAGATTCTTGATGATGTGAGCCTTCTCTGGCATTTGTCTTTTTGTTGTGCAGGATGATATCACCATGGGTGGGCAGTTATTGACAGCTGAGGGCTCTGAGAATTCTCTGAGGGACACTGAGGGTGATGCCCTTACTTGTGGGCAGCTGGGTATGTGGAAGAGGGAGGTCTTCTCAAGAGCCTTGTGGAAGGGGCCCAGCGGGCAGCTTTGATCCATGGCCCTATTTCTATTTGAAGTGTTAGTAAATACAATGGCAGCTGCTGTCCCATCATCTACTGGAATAAGATTTTTAAAACTTTCTTTTCTTTAATGGAAAATTTCAAGCATTCAAAGAGTAGAGAGATTTGTATCATGTGGCCATACACATCATCAGCCAGCTTTAGTAATTATTTACATTTGGACAACCTTGTTTTATCTGCAACCCCTTCCTATGCCCTTATATTCCTCAACCTCTCTCCGCACCAGATTATTTTATTTGTTTGTTTGTTTGTTTATAAGTTTATTTATTATTTTGAGAGAGAGAGAGCAGGCAAGGGGCAGAGAGAGAGAGAGAGAGAGAGAGAGAGAATCCCAAGCAAGCTCTGCACTGTCAGCACTGAGCCCAACATGAGACTCGATCCCATGACCCTGGGATCATGACCTGAACTGAAATCAAGAATCAGAAGCTCAACTGACTGAGCCACCCAGGAGCCCTTTCACCAGATTATTTTAAAGTAAATCTCAGACAGAATGTTCTTTCACCTATGAATACTTTAGATCTTACTTCTAATAGATAAGTACACATTTAAAAAAAAATTTTTAACGTTTATTTATTTTTGAGAGACAGAGCACAAGCAGGGGAGGGGCAGAGAGAGAGGCAGACACAGAATCCGAAGTGGGCTCCAGGCTTTGAGTTGTCAGCATATAGCCTGATGCGAGGCTCAAACTCATGAACTATGAAATCATGACCTAAGCTGAAGTCGGACGCTTAACCGTCTGAGCCACCCAGGTGCCCCAATAAGTACACGTTTTAAAATGATTATGCTTATAGCTATTTTTGGTGAGTTTGTTGGTTTGCTGTTTGTTTTTTTTACTGTGATAAAACAACATAAATTTTACCATTTTAAACATTTAAAATTTTTTTTAATGTTTATTCACTTTTGAGAGACAGAGATAGACAGAGCATGAGCGGGGAGGGGCGGAGAGAGAAGGGACACAGAATCTGAAGCAGGCTCCAGGCTCTGAGCTGTCAGTACAGAGCCTGACGCGGCGCTCGAACCCATGGACCGTGAGACCATGTCCTGAGCTGAAGTTGGTTGCTCAATCAACTGAGCCACCCAGGTGCCCCCCATTTTAACCATTTTTAAGTGTATAATTCAGTGTCACTAAATACATTCACATTGTTGTACAACCACCATCTATCTCTAGAACTTCATCTTCCCAAACTGAAATTCTATAGCTACTAAATAATAGCTCATCATTCTGTAATCCCTCAGCTCCTGGTAAACACTGTTCTACTTTTTGTGAATTTCACTCCTCTAGATATCTCATATAAGTGGAATCATACAGTATTTGTCCTTCATGATTGGCTTATTTCACTTAGCAGTCTTTGTGTTTCAGAATCCCCTTCCTTTTGAGGGCTGAATAACACTCCATTGTGTGTATTTGCAGCACTTTATTTGTTCATCATTTGATGATCACTGGATTGCTTCCACCTTTTGGCTATTGTGAGTAATGCTGTTATGAATATGGACATATCTCTTGGAGACCCTGCTTTTAATTCTTTTGAGTGCATACCTAGAAGTGAAATTGCTGGATCATATGCTGACTCTGTGTTTAATTTTTTGAGGTAAACACACAATTTAAAACACACCACCAGTTCTATTGCACAGCTAAAATTGTAACAATAATTTTTTAATGGCAGAAGCTGTTCAATGATTCAAGATACAGTGCTATAATCGTTACCAGCTGAGTCATCAAACCTGGCTACCTAGGACCTTAGGTAGGTCACTGCAATGTCCTGTGCCTCTGTTTCCTCATTTGGAAAATGTGGGGCATAGGTTAAATGAGTTAATATACATGAAGAATTACAGGCAAGCGCCTGTCCGTTGTAAGTACAGTCTACACGTGTTGGCTCCACTATGTGCTTGTCAGGTACTGCTCCTGCCCATGGGACCTCTCATGTAAGTCTGGTTCTTGTTCTATGTACGCAGTCTAGGGCTGAATCCCAGATATGACAACCTAAAATTTATAGGTAAAAGGACCACAAAATTGGACACACACACAAAAACCATGTAAAATTTGATAGGAAATATATTTCAAATCAGAGAAAAGAATCATAACAAATAACCAGAGACTTGGATATTTATGTTTCTTTCTTCTGAGACCTTTTTGGCCAGGTCATCTGAAATCCTTACAGAGAATCTTTGCTTGTTTCAGCCTGGCTTCACCTCCCACCTAGGGTTGTTGTGAGGTTTGGATGAGTTATTATATGCCACGTGCTTAGAACAGTGTAAGTGCTCTCTAAATGTAAATGATGATGTTTGGTGGGTCCATTTTCTGAAAAAAGAATATTGGAAGATGAAGTGTTCAGGGAGGAAGTTGGGGGAGAGAGTTGTCAGCCCAACTTGGGGCAAGAATTTACAATGGTTTTGAGAGACCAGCGAAGTGATGTCAGATAGGGCTCAGTAAGTGTTTGATAATGGTGATGGTGATGATGATGATGATGACGATGACCGCAACAACATTGATCATGACCACACATGATCGACTATGGCACCAGTAGGTCTCTATACTGATAGCCTTAGCGTGGGCAGGCTGCCTGGGTGCTCTGAGTATGAAGGGAGGGAGTAGTACATACCTGATTTCACTTCAGGGATGGAAGGAATTCAGCAGGCAGTGAGCTGGGTTCTAAGCTGCAGGCTTCCAAGTGTCAGAAGGTGGAGATCTGTACTGTGGGACCGCCTGCAGCCATGCTAGCATTCCTTGCTCCCTAGGCCTTAGCTCAACTTCTTTAGAAAAGAATCTTCTGGTTCCTTAGCCTGGGGCTAAAATGCTGGGGTTAGAAGGTAGTGGCAGTAGGGTGAGACCCATCCTTGTTTGTTTGGGGATGGGGAAACTGGTAGGGGAGTGTGGGAGCCACACTTGCTCCATTAACCAAGCCCTGTACCGCTGCAGCAAGGCTGGGAAGGGGAGGCTGAGAGAGGGAGCTGATGGAAACAGTCTTCCCAAAGATAATTTCAGGCAACCTCTTTCTCATTCCTAACTTCTGTTGATTCTGGCCATCTTGACTATAACCTCTAAGTCACTTTCTCCTTCTTCCTGTGGAGTCTCCTCTTAGACACCCTGCCACTACTTCTCTGCTCCTTCTCCTTCATCCACCAATAGGCTTCTACCCTCTACCCATCCATCAGTTGTTGCGGTGACTTATGAACAGATGCCCCCCCCTTTGGTGCTTGTCTCAGTTATGGGTTCATTCTTTTACTATCATTTATTGGGTCTTGGCAGGGAGAGATGATAAATGCTTATGGTCAACCCTCTGCTGCTAGTGGATGCATTTCTACAGATGTCTAAAAATACCTTGCGCTTGAATATTCCATTTCAGAGAAAACAATCTATTCTCTGGTGTCAGAAGTGAAGGGCAAGGCTATACTGCTTGTAAAGAATTATCTAAATCAAATATGAGCAGTGACAGTTGTCCAGGGTATGTTTCCGTTATCATTAAATTCACTTCGCTGCTGTTTTTGTTTATAGCTTTTGCAAACATGGGCTCTAATCCCAGCATTGCTCAGGCCACGGAAGATACAGTTTGCTCTCTGCCTATTGATCTCTGCAGGCTTAGACAAAGTCTCCTCTCTTTTAAGAAAGTTGAGTAAAAATGCCCACATTTTCCAAAGGCATGGTTACCTGTTTTGCTTCCGGCTTCTACTACTCAGTTTTAGAAGGACTGAGAACCTGGAGTAGATGCCACTCATTCACAGCCAACATAGCAACACTGTGTGGGAGTAACATAACTGCCCTCTGGAACTGCAGAAACTCCCACAAAAGGCTGGTAACCTCTAGCCCCCAAAGCCACGCACTACCTTTACTTGGAAGGCAATCTGCACCATGAACAGAAACTATAGTTACACAATGTAGATGAAGCCCAGGGATGACTGAAAACCATTGCTTTTGTGGAACCATTTCTCTAGAATTCCTTTAGCTTTAGTTAAACACACTGGGAAGTGTTTCTTCCCGGCTTTGTATATTATTTTTGCATTTTAAAAAGCAGAGAGCAAAAGGGAGGGGGAAGCCTAATGAGGAATAAATAATGGAAAAGGGTGAAAAAGAAATCTTTGTTTGTAAATGTATCAGACCTTATAAACTTGTATAATCCACGGATCATTTCCGTGGTAGACTGTTATGGTTCCAAAAGAGCCATTGTGCTAATGTAGCAGCTGATGATGTTATGCAGAGACTCTGCATACTAAATGTCCTTATGAAATTGGGAATGAAATATGGGAACCGAACATGGCCAATAATCATTTTTAAAAATAATGAAGTACTCTACCATCTCACTCTTCCATCAGCCCCCACCAAAATCACGAAGGGCTGAGTCAACGTAATGAACCAGTTGCCTGAAAATGTAATTAAAAAAACAAAAACAAAAACAAAAACACTCCGTATATGTAGCAGGAAAAAAAGAAACAAAACCAAAACCAAAATAAGGCTCATATTTTGGAGCATAAAACATATTTTTGCAATCGGGGAAAATGAATGAGCCTGTGCTACATTTCATTTCAGCAGCTGATATTTAAGCCTTAGAAATTAAGTCATAGATGCCCTGGGTTTTAGAGAAGGGATGGAGGGGGGGACCTGGCTTTGCCAAGGCACTTTGGGCCTAAGTAGCAACACCCTGCTTGGTCATGCTGGAGAATAGACTGCCAGTCGTGCCAAATTATATGATGCTTTTGAGATGTGCACAAATAGCCCATTACACTTTTCACAGCGTTCCTTCATTAAGCCCACAGAATTGTTTCTTTATGTTTTCCTCATAACAGCTTCAGAAAGGTCAAGAATTGCTTACTTGACTTTCTGATGCCCTTCCGGGCGTTATGCTGTTAACCATTTGTGGTTTCTGCTCCTCCAAGCTGACATTTCCCCTAATGTTTCCCATTTGTTGTCAGGTTGTCAAGACTGGTCTCCTCCCTTCTCCAAAGCGAGCGCGCGCGCACACACACACACACACACACACACACACGGCCGTCAGCTTGGGACAGTGATAGAAGGAAGACCTTGGAATCCCTGCCAGTTGTGATTTTGCTTGACTTCCTGTTAGAGTTGATGGTGGCATTTGGAAAGTAGTAGAGAGTGGTGGTTTGAGAGTGGATCGAGCAACCTTAGTTCAAATCCAGATCTTCTGGGTCCTTCTGAGCTGGGTGACCAGGGGTAAGTCATCTTAGCTCTCAGGACTCAATTTCCAAATGTGTAAAATTTAGGGATAACTGTGTATCACCTCATATGGTGCTTTCCTTGCATAAAGTAAGCATTAAAATGTTGACTCAGAACAAAAGCCTCTAGTGTTTTAGCCTGCTGAGGGTAAGCCTTGACTGGCAGCATATATACAAATTTCCATTACCAACTGGATGGCTCCTGCCCAGCCCTCACACAGATCTGTAAGGAAGCAGAAGCATTTATCAAATGCCTTCTCTGTACCAAGGGATTACATATGCTTCTCATTTTTACATATTTCTGTAAGACAGGTACTATTATTGCCAAATTTTGCATGAAGACACTGATACTCAGGGCTGAAGATTTGGCTGCCATTTATTGAGTGTTTACTATGTATAAGGTATGATCTCAGACACTTTCATCTATTTTCTCATCAATGGACATTTCAGTCATTCCATCTTTTTCATATGACAAAGGGTGCTTTCACGGACCTTTGTGAACATGTCTTCATGGGCACATGAACAGGATTTTCTCTTGGGAGTTCACACCCCGGAGTGGAACTGCTGGTATGTGAATGTTCAATTTTACCAGATAATATGAAATTACTTCTCAAAGTGATTGTAATAACTTATACTCCCACCAGAACATGTCAGCCTTCCTGTGGAGCCACATCCTCCCTTACACTTGGTATTCTTAATTTTCCTAAGCTAATGGGTGTAAAATGCTATTTTGGCCTTGCTCTATATTTCTGATTACTAATGAGGTTGATCATCTCTTTTTGTATTAATTGGCCATAAATGTCTCCATTTCTGTGAATTGTCTGTTCCTGTCTTTTCTATTTAATTGTTTGCTTTCTCTTATTGATTTGGAGAGGGTCTTCGTAATTTTTTTCACACTAATCTGTTGGTGGTTGCAATAGCTAATTTTATTGTCAACTTAACTGAGCTAAACAATACTTAGGTAGCTGGTAAAATACTCTTTCTGAGTGTGTCTAATGGTGTTTCTGGAAGAGATTAGCATTTGGATTCATAGACTGAGTAGGGATCAGTCTCCTAGGGTGGGTGAGCATCATTCAATCCTTTGGGGACCTGAAAAGAACAAAAAGGTGGAGAAAGGGTGAATTTGCTCTATGCTTGAGTTGGGACACCCATCTTTTCTGGCCCTTAGATGTCTGTGCTCCTGATTCTCAAGCCTCAGGCTCAGATGGAATTACATCACCTGCTTTTATAGTCTTTAGCTGGCAGAGGGCAAATTGTGGGGCTTCTCGGCCTCCATAATCATGTGAGCCAATTACTATCATAAATCTCCTCATATAAATATGATCTCCTTCCTATTGGAGAACCCTGGCTAGTACAGTGGTTGTATCATCGCAGATACATTTTCTCCCTGCTTATGACTTGCCTTTTCACTTACTTTAGTGTGTTCTTAGCATAAGTTCTTAGTTTTAATGGAGTTGAATTTATCAACCTTTTTAAAAAATGATTAGTACTCTTTGTATCGTGTTTAATAATTTCATTCCTCTCTATTTCCTTCTGGCATTTAAGTCTTTACTTTATCTGTAATTGACTTTTGAGTATGATTAGAGATAGGGACCCCAAATCATATTTTTCTATTATGCACAACTGGTTTTTACCAGCTCAATTTATTGAATTATCTCTCCCCTCCCCCCACCCCGCACTTTGCCATATTACTTCTTATATATCAAATTTCCATATGTATTTCTGGCCTCTCTATTCTGTTCCATTGGTCAGTTTGTCTCTTCCTCAACCAAAACACATGGTTACTATGACTTTAAATATATATATATTTTAGGGGTACCTGGGTGGCTTAGTTGGTTGATCATCTAACTTAGGTTTGGATCATGATCTCACAGTTCATGAGTTCGAGTCCTGCATCAGGCTCTGTGCTGACAGCTCAGAGCCTGGAGCCTGCTTCAGATTCTGTGTCTCCCTCTCTCTCTGCCCCTCCCCCACTCACACTGTCTCTCTTTCTCTCTCTTTTTCTCGAAAACAAAAATAAACATTAAAAATAAATATGTATGTCTTAATGTTTTTTCATTTTATTTTTGAGAGAGAAAGAAGGCACATGAGAGCGAGGGAGGGGCAGAGAGAGAGAGAGAGAGAGAGAGAGAATCCCAAGCAGGCTCTGGGCTGCCAGCACTGAGCACAACATGCGGCTTGATTCCACAAACTGTGAGATCATGACCTGAGCCAAAATTAAGAGTTGGATTTTTAACCAACTGAGCCACCCAGGTGCCCCGTGGTTACTGTGACTTTATAATAAATCTCCATGTTGTAGAGCTATGCCTACTCTTTCTTCTTATTATAAAATTAGTAAATACCCATCTTAGACAATTGAAAAAGTACAGAAAATTCTAGAGATATTAAAATTTATTTATAATTTCACCACTCAGATACAACTGCTAACATTTTATGTATGTTTTTCTATAATGAACAATATACATTCTCATATGAAAATATGCACAAATACATATGTTTCATGTATATAGATATATATACACATTTATACTTTAACAAATGACAAATAAACACTGATTACTTACTATGGTCAAAGCTCTATGTCAAAAGCTTTATTGTTACCAAAGCTGAGAGAGTAGTTAGGAAATGTGATAATGTTTAGGATACTAATAATGATGTTAGAAGGAAATTTGTTTTAAATTTGGCAGGTAATAGGATTCCTGTTTGGGTGCCTTAGTCCAGGAAAGCATTTATTTTGAATCCCTAAGCTTTATTACTGCCCTAAACTAAGAAAATAAATCTGTCTCCATCCCTAAAGTAACATACTTAGCCTCCAAAGCAAACAACTATCTGCTTGTTTAATAAAACAAGAAAACATGATGTATTACATTTTAAAGAGCTAGACCTTGGCCTTACAATCAGACTTGTGTTTGAGTTTTCCATCTGCCACTATTACCTTTTTGACCTTGGACATGTCACAGAACTTCTTGGAGTCTCAGTTTCTTCATCTTTAAAATGACGATAATATCTATCTTGCAGAATTGCCAGGAATGTTAATGTATTTTTTAAAAGCCTCATAAAATGCTTGCCAATATTTGCTTTTGAATTTTTAATCACTTTTTATTTTATTATAAAAGTAATATGAGCTACTTGTAAAATTTTTTAAAAGGACAGAAAGGTATACTGTGAAAACTACAAATCTCTTCCCTCTGAATGTCTCCCATTTCCCACCCCCACCAACCCCCCCATCGATCTCACTCTTCTGAAAAAATATAATTAAATTCTCAGGACACATGATTATTAAGAATGTTCTAAGATCTTATGAAAGACAAAAATCCTTGAGATCCCGTGTAAACATCACATAACAGGCAAGCTAAAAATGTCCAGAACTTGTTGTTGTTCCTTTAAGATAGCTTTTATTTTAGGGATACCTGGGTGGCTCACTTGGTTAAGCATCTGACTCTTGATTTTGGCTCAGGTCATGATCTCATGGTTCGTGGGTTCGAGCCCTATGTCGGGGCTATCAGCACAGAGCCTGCTTGGGATTCTCTCTTTCTCCCTGTCCCTCTCTCTGCACCTCTACTGCTCTCCCTCTCTCACATACACACACACACACTCTCTCTCTCTCTCAAAATGAATAAATATTAAAAAATATATATAGCTTGGGGCGCCTGGATGGCTCAGTCTGTTAAGTGTCCAACTCTTGGTTTCAGCTCAGGTCATGATCTCATGGTTTGAACTCAAGCCCTGCATTAAGCTCCACTCTGACAGTGGAGTGGAGCCTGCTCCAGATTCTTTCTTCTCCTCTCCCTCTACCCCTCTTCCACTCTTTCTCTCTTTCAAAATAAATAAACTTAAAGACAGCTTAAAAAAATTTTTTATGCTTATTTCCTAGAGAGACACAGACAGCATGAGCAAGGGAGGGGAAGAGAGAGAGAGAGAGAGAGAGAGAATATCCCAAGCAGGCTCCACACCAGCAGCATAGAGCCTGATACGGGGCTTGAACCTACAAAACCTTGAGATCATGACCTGAGCCAAAACCGAGTCAGATGCTTAACCAACTGAGTCACAGGTGCCCCAGGATAGCCTTTGTTTTAAAGTTTTTCTATTTTCTAACAACTGGGAAACAAACAAGTGGAAATATTCAAATTAAGAAGATGATTAGAGGCTGTTTTAAAACTAACAGTAAACATTTGATTGTGGTTATTTATTGTTTTGTAAATTTCTGTTATAATGCATTCTTACAAAATGTCCAATAATTGTTAGGTGTATAAAGTAAAAAATGAAATTCCCTTTTCATACACTCCCAATCCCTCCCCCCAGAAATAACCATTGGGCAGTTTTGAAATCAAGATCTCAGAGAGTTATCTGCACTCCCACGTTCATTGCAGCACTGTTCAAATTCAAGTCAAGCTAAGTTGTGGAAATAACCTAAGTGTCCCCTGATGGATGAATGGATAAAGGATGTGCATGTGTGTGCACATGCACATGTGTGGGTGTGTGATAGAGTATTATTAAGCCTTTAAAAAGAAGGAAAGCCAGCCATATGTGATACTATGCATGTACCTGGAGGATATTATGCTGAGTGAAACAAGCCAGACATAGGAGGACAAATACTACAGGATCTCACTTATATGAGGAATCTAAACAGTCAGGCTCATAGAAACTGAGAATAGAAGGGTGGTTGCCAGGGTTGAGGGGAGGGAGAAGTGAGGAGTCACTGTTCAGTGGGTATGTGTTAGTTATATAAGACAAATAAGTTCTAGAGATTTGCTGTACGACATCGTGCCTGTAGTTAATAATGCTGTACTGTGCATTTAAAACGTTGTTAAGGGTAGATCTCATGCCACAATAATTAAGTGTTGTTACTGCAATAATTAACGGAAGGAAGGAAGGAAGGAGGGAAGGAAGCTTAATTGCATAGCTTTTTGTTCCTTTCTGTGTTAATTTTGCTTTGGTTAACTTGGTCATTCAGGTCATTCATGTATTCATTCCTTTATTAAGCATATACTGTGTACTGAGCAAGGTGCCGGAGACTTTTAAGGGTCAGGCCCAGTGCTTTCATCCCTAATAGATAATTAAGTATGATGTCATAAATGCTTTATTATTGTCAGTTAGTGCAGGATGCTGTGGGACTGCAAGGGAGGGATACCAATTGCAGGGGATCTGGGAAAGCTTCCTGGAGGAAGTGATTTCTAAGTGCAGAACTGAAAGCTATGCTGACAGTAGGCTGTTGCAAGGACCACAGCTTTGGGGACAATAGCATATTGGGGGATGGTGAGAAGCTAGAAGGAAGAGCAAGCTCAGTGAGAAATCCTGGTGGTCTGGAGTAAGGAAGCCACTGTGGGGTGGGAGAAGGAGAGACATGTGAGAGTAGAGGAGGTCTTCTTCATTGAAGGAGAACTGATACTCGGAAGAGGTCACTGAGAGTAAGGCCATTTAATGCAGGGACTATTTACTATTTACTACTTACTATTTTAAGTAAATCGTGAGGGCAAAAGAGTGACACACTAACTGGAAAGATTAAACCGCAATTCGTTTTTAAATCTCTGTTTTCATATAACACATAATTATTTAGGTTATTATCATTATGAACTAAATTTTAAGATGAAAAGTGAGTCATGATTTCTGGAGGCATAATTTTTCAACACAGACTTCATGGTAGTATGATAATGGCACCTTTCACCTCACGTTGAAGTTTTGCAGCAAGTTCATAATGAAGATCATTTCGGGGGAAATATTTGGTCTTTGTTAATTTTCCCAAGGGTATCGTCTTTTGATATTCAGATCATTTTCTTTTCGTAGTGCTATCCAAAGTGGGCTCTATGCTGACAGCAGAGAGCCCAATGTGGGGCTCAAACTCATGAACCACGAGATCATGACCCAGCCGAAGACAGATGCTTAACTGACTGAGCCACCCAGGTGCCCCGTGACTTACCTATTTTATAACTGGAAGTTTGTACCTTCTGACACCCTTCACCCCAGTTTGCACATTTTTTTTTTAGCTCTTAAGCAGTTTAACTAGGCTGATTTGTCATTTGCCAAAGGCTTTTCCTATGCTTGGAGCACTTCTCCCAGATCACTTTTATTGATTGCATGAAACTCTGTATACTTTAGAAGGTTTTCAATTTGTCTTAGCAGTTGATTTTGTTTTAAGTAAGCTCTTCCCCCAATGTGGGGCTTGAACTCACAACCCCAAGATCAAGAGTCACATGATCTATCGACTGAGGCAACCAGGCACCCAACAGTTGATATGTTTGAATTCATTGTTTAATATGGATCTTTGCAACTGACAAGGAATATTTAAGTCAAGGACACTATAAATATTATGAGTGGTAAGCTCTTTGGTAAATATTTTTGTTATGATGACTTCTATTTTTCTGTGCATTCTATTGCCTGTGGGGACTTGGATAATGAGAAAACCCTGTAATTATCTGTCACCTACTCACCAGGATCATGCCCCAACAGGGAAATGTGGAACAAAGTTCTCCTTAGGGAGAAGGAAAACAGATAAAGTCTTCATCTTCTAGGACTAAATCCTTTGTGTACATCAAAGATGCAACGGAGGAGAACATGAAATGCCTTCTTCAAATTTCTCTTCCATCCTTGCTCAGCTGAAAGTATTTTCTCAGCAGTGCTCACATCAAAGACCATGAGATTTGCTTGAAGGATCTCTGTCACTCTCTGGAAGAAAGCCCGTATCTCATTACCAATAAAAGAGTATCATCTTACCCACTGATGTTTTCTGAAGGAAAAAAAATAACTTTTTCTACTTCTTCGATGGGAACATAATGTTCTCTCCACCCACTCCCCAGTTCTCCTATCCATCAAAGGATCCAAGAGATCTGGAATTATGTTAATGTATTCATCCTTATAAAGATTTAATTTACTGGGCTCTGTGCATTGATCCCAAGTGTACGCCATCGTTAAAATCTTTTGATTGATGATGCATTGATTGATTATCGAACTATCTAATTCCCTCCCTTCCTCCTTTTTCTCTCAATTTCCTTTCATAATTATGTATTGAGTAACGCTGTGTGCCAGGCACTCTACTCTATACCTGGGCTCCCACATAGACATCATCCCAATATAATGGGAAGCATCATAGAGGAGGGACTGGATCCAGTTTGTGCTGTTTGGGAGTATTTCCCACTCCAAGTCTTTATTCCTGCCTCATAAGGAAGCAATGGTTTTCAGAGAAACAACTAAGGAATGCTAGCCCTCGCGAGACATTTTATTCCACCTTCACTGTTGGAGTTCTCATTTGCTGTCCTTGGTGTGGTGGGGATCTTTGTGAGTGACAGCAGTTCCGAAGAGCTCAGATTGGAGTCACAGAAGTGACTGGGGGTGCCTGGGTGGCTCAGTTATTTAAGCGTCCGACTTCGGCTCAGGTCATGATCTCACTCACAGTTCATGAGTTTGAGCCCCGCGTCAGGCTCTATGCTGAACAGCTCAGAGCCTGGAGCCTGCTTTGGATTCTGTGTCTCCTTTTCTCTCTGCCCTTCCCCTGCTCGTGCTCTGCCTCTCCCTCTCTATCAAAATAAATATTTAAAAAAAATTTTTTTTAAAAAGTGACTCTGAAAACATGGTCCTCTGTGCATGGTCCCAGCCGCTTAGAGAGGCACAAGGGCCCTTAGAGAGGCACAAGGGCCTGTGTATGCCTGAGAAAGGCTCTGGGGATTTTTATTTTTTTAACCACACCGCCCAACATTCTTTTTCCAAAAGCAGTCCTTAGTACCAGGAGGCTCAATCTCAGGGGTCTCTCTGAGAAACCGTGTAGAATGTCAAAACTGTCCTTCTGAAGGATGAGCGGGTGGGACATCCATCCACCAACTCCCATCCCCCTCTGGTTGAGGGTCACTCTTCAGGGTGGTCACAGCCCAGTGTTCTGAGCTAAGCCCCTGCAGAGGGAGGCTGTTAGCAGGCCCGGGGTGCCCACCTTCGCTGCCCGGGAGTCAGAGAAGGGCTGACAGCGTCGAGCCCTGGGCTTCACCAGCAGCCGCCCCAGAGAGCGTTCATCACAGGGCGGCTGTATCCCCTCCTGCTTGGCTCCTCACACAGGTCAACGAACTCCATCAGGACAAGGACCTTTTCTCCACCATTGTTTCCACGGTGCCCCGCAGTGCCAGACCCTTGGGAGTCCTTCAGGTCTCATTTCCTGAGTGAACAAAGGAACTAATGAAAGAACGATGACCTGAAACCAGAAACCCGAGCTCTAGTCCCCTGGGTCACTAATTTCTGTGTGACCTTGAATATATCAAAACCTTGCATTCAGTGGTCTGGTGTCTTATCAACTTACAAATCTGTGTTAAAAAGTCTCAACATCTGGGGCGCCTGGGTGGCTCAGTCGGTTAAGCAACTGACTTCGGCTCAGGTCACGATCTCACGGTTTCGTGAGTTAAAGCCCCGCGTCGGACTCTGTGCCCACAGCTCGGAGCCTGGAGCCTGCTTCAGATTTTGTGTCTCCCTCTCTCTCTCTCTGCCCCTCCCCCTCCCATGCTCTGTCTCTCTCTGTCTCTCAAAAATAAATAAACCTTAAAAAAAAAGTCTCAACATCCAAGCATTGTTGGAGAAGGAGAACATTTCTGGTCAGTGACTGACCTGAGAGTAGAATATTGTTTTCTAACTTCATGGCCCCCTGTTAGTCTAGTTTAGACCCCTCCGAGGTACAAAGATGAATGCTGTTGAAGCAGTAAGGGTGGGTCACAAATTTACTTGCCAGAAAACCATTTTGTCTTTTGCATGGTACACGGCTTGGAAAACCTTCACTAACACTCTCACGGGAAGAGCGAGAGAATGCTAATTTCCCACATACTCATTATCACCATGAAATGGAATTTTGGAGCACATCAGAGGTAAGTATAATGTGCAAATGTAGAATTCAACAATTCAAGTTTGAGCTGCCTCTTGTTTTTCATACCCTCTGTCAACAGGACCCTCATTAGAGACTTTTCCCTATTATTCCACTTGAGAAGACTGAAGAGAATATTAAAATCCTCAGGACAGAGATATTTTTAGTTAACCCTTTTTGAAGGGAACCCATCTGTGTCTATATTTTAAATGATTTTTTAATTGATCACAAGTATTTATTGTCCATGGTGCTGTGCCAGGATGCAATCTTCACAAAAACCCATATTTAGTCACTCTTGTGTGGAGCTTATAGTTTAGTAGGGAAGGACTATATTAATTACTTAATATGAATATCAAATCACATTCCAAAATAAACACTTCTGGGAAGGAAATGTGATTTTATTAGAGCAAAATACAATTGAAAGCTTATGGCCTGAGAGGTTAAAGAAGGTTTCCCCCAAAAGTGGGATTTGGGTAGAAAGCTGAAGAATGAGTAACTTAATGAAAGGCAGGACACCATATGCAAAGGCCCAGTGGCAAGAACAATATGATGCCTTAAAGAACTGAAAGAAGATGGGGGAACTGGCTTGTCCAGAATGAGGAGGGTGGTGTCAGTGAGGCTGGAGAGGTCAGCACAAGCCAGATGAGGCAGGCTTCCTGGGCAGGCAAAGCATTACGGTCTAAGAGCAATGGGAAGCCTTTAGATAGTTTCAGAAAAACCTGGTGACGTGATCAGATCTGTGTATTTTTATTTTTTTAATTATAATTATTTTTTTAATGTTTATTTTTGAGAGAGATGGGGGGGGGGGAGGGACAGAGAGAGCCAGAGACACAGAATCTAAAGCAGGTTCCAGGCTCTGAGCTGTCATACAGAACCTGACACAGGGCTTGAACTCATGAACAGTGAGATCATGACCTGAGCAGAAGTCGGACACTTAACCGCCTGAGCCACCCAGGTGCCCCAGATCTGCATATTTTTAAAAAGGCCTTTGTTTCCATGTCCTTTTATATTTTCTATAATTAAATGAGTGGTTCGAGCAAAAGCATTCATTTTTGCCTAAATTATGCTGACAGTTGAAGATACACACACACACACACACACACACACACACAGTCCAGTGTGCTTCAGTATTATCAATATCTCTCATTGTCATTTGGGTAACATGTAGTTTGTACTTCTGGGTGTTGACTACATTTACCCAATAACTGAATTCCATGTGGGATTGTCATGGGGAATAAATACAGAGTCCTAGTCCCTCATACTAAGTGTGCAAGTGAAATTGCCCTTCAGTGTTGTAAAGAGTGAGAACAACAGCCATTGCATCAACAAGATGGGTCCAAAATGAATTGTCTGGTGGCATCCACAGGGCCTCCCTAAACTATGTCTATAACATCCATTACCTTCCCCAAATTTCTTAGCATATCAGAAATGGATTAAGTTGCTCTGACAGGCTCTATTTTTTATGAACCTCTTTGGCTATTACTTACTATGTTATTTTCCTCAAGGTGCTCATGGACTGATTTATGATTTCATTTAAGGTTTTGACTGGTAGTTTGGATACGCTAACTAGCCCACCTTTTCCCGGATCTGCTTTTGGCTGCTTTATCTTCAGCACTAAATCAGCCTGCTTAAATTTTTCTGGTACATAAGTCTCCACGACAAACACTAGTATTGGAGGTACGTCCTGCCTTGGCTGGTTCGTTGAATATGTTCAAATGAATCTCATCCAGCGCTGCTGATTTATAAATATTTAAATTGTGTAAGTATTCTTTTACCTGCCTCTTATTAATTCTGTTTCTTGATATTCCCAGAGACTCATTAATATTTATCTTATGGAGCTTCTACTTCCTCCATTCTTGTGTTAAAGGCAGAGACAAAATAGTGGTTCCATATTTGCTCTTTTTTGCATCTTTCAGAATATGTTCTCGCTCCTGGTTTAGCAAAGGTAGCCTTTGTTTTCTTGGGCATAACATTCCGTTGTGTTTTTAGAAGGCTTTGCCATATTTTCTTGCTTTCTTTGCTTCTCTAATTCTGTTTTTCCTCCATCTCCTGCAGTTCTATGTTCTTCATACTGGGTATTCTTTTCCCTGAACTCTCTGCATACAATTGAATTTTTGCTTTTTTTTTCTTCCAAAAGAAAACATTTATGCTTTAAGCCTCCTCTCTCAGAATGCTTGTTGGTTACGTAATAGCACCCACCAGCCACTTGTGTGTTCCTTTTCTAGAGGATGTACTTGAATGCCCACACTCATGATTTTTTCCTTCAATAGATCCACACAAGTAGTAATCATTTAGTTCCTGAAAGATGGTTGGATGTAATCCATTAATTTCCGAGCATGTCCAGAAAATTGACCTGAAACAAACAGTGAGTGAATATGAAACCAAGACAAGGGATTTCCAATGACAAGGACAAAAGTAATAATAAAAAGTGGCCAAGTTAAAGAACATTCCTTACCAGAAATACACTGGAAATTTTAACATGTTTTAAAATATGTTTTAAGAAGAGCACATACTGTTTACCCCAATCAAAAGAGAGAGAGAGAGAGAGAGAGAGAGAGAGAGAGAGAGAGAGAGAGAGAGAGAAGGAACACGTTGTACCACTACATTTACGTGAGTTTAAAGAACAAGCCAGAGTGAAGTGTGGTGGTAGCAGTCACACTGGTTGTTACCTCTGGGGGGTAAATATTGGCTGCAAAGGGCTTGAGGGTGCCGAAAGAGTTCTGTATCTTGATGTGGATGGTGAGCACGTGCATGTGTATGTGTGTATATGTGTAAAAGTTCATCGAGTTGTACACTTGTGGCTAGTGCACTTAAAATTAACACATTGTATTGCATGTTATACCTCAATTAAATAGTAAAACAAAACAGGGCACCTGGGTGGCTCAGTCAGCTTAGCGTCCCACTTCAGTTCAGGTCATGATCTCGCAGATCGTGGGTTCAAGCCCGGCCTCGGGCTCTGGGCTGACAGCTCAGAACCTGGATCCTGCTTTGGCTTCTGTGTCTCCCCCTTCTCTCTTCCCCTCCCCCACTCACGCTCTGTCTCTCTTTGTCTTTCAAAAATAAATAAATCTTAAAAAAATTTTTTAAGAAGCAAAACAAAACAATGAATGTGTTTACAAAGCCAGTTTGCTACCGGCTGTAATAAATACTTGCATTAGCTATGTACCATATCTGAGGCTATCTGAAATGCTATTTAAAAAACTTGGTATAGACCCACATAGATTTGATTTTGGACACACTTACCTGTCCAGGAGGCTGGCAGAATGAGGATCTCCATGGCTACCATCTCCTGAGGGCTTGCAGGGTGACAGGCCATTGTACCTGCAGTTTGTCATGTCAATATAGGGAAGGTGATATTATTCCCATTTTCCAGATGAGGGCATGGAGCCAGAAAGATCTTAAGTAGTTGCCACAGAGCACATAGCTAAAGAGAGGGAATTAGAGATTGAAACTCAGATTTCTAAAACTCTGCAATGTATGCGTCTTCTCCTACTCTAGGTGGTAGTGGGGCATCCTACATGGTTACGAGTTCATACATTTTTTGCCCCCTTTTTTTTTGCTACAGGCAACACATATCTGCTATGTGTAGCTATTAGATATCACTATCTCTTGTTTTAGGAACTAAGTAACATAGAGACATAGAAATGAGTTATAAATAATATTAGCGGATGTTTATTTGGTGTCTAGAGTGTGCCTGGTCTCATCCCAAGACTTCACCTGACTTAATAAAACACAGGAAGTCTATGAGATTCAAAGTATTTATTTCCCCCATGTTACAAATGAGGGTGCTAAGACTCAGGTTGAAAGATCACAGAGCTAGTAAGTTTCAATCTGTGGGAGTCAGATTTCAGAGCACACACCCTGCCCCTGTCCATTACATTGCATATTAATGATTTTTGAAGAATGTAACTGAAGGAAGAACTAGACTGATCAATTTTTTTTTAATCTGAAAACAATTTACAAGAACAATAGACATGAGTAGAAGGAATATTTGTCAGATTTGCATCCATTATTAAGATGAATTTGAGAAGCAATATTGGCTTATTGGATCTTTCCGCTGTTTGGAAAGCTTATGAACTTGAGTTCAGTGGTTGCAGGCTATTAGGCATTTTGGTGAGAGGTCGTGCAATTGATGCCAATGCTTCCAGGAGTCTCTGAAAGCCAAGGTTCCCAGCTCTGCCACCTGTCTGTCTATGGACTCGTCATTTAAGAAGAAGATTCATTTAAGAAGATATTCCTGTCTCTTGACTTGCTTTAATGACCATTTCTGGCACTTCTTTAGCTGCCTTGGATCATTTCACCTGAATTCTGTTATTCTACAGGTATTTTCTTATGTGCAATAAAATTTATTTCTGTAGTTAGTGTCAAATATTATCTCTATGGAGACTTATCTTACGTGGATGTTTTTGATCCCAAAAGAATTGTTGTACAATTTTGTACCCTGTCAGGTTATCATATTCTCTTGTTACCCAATTACCACATCTTTATTTATTTTTTTTGCCATCCATCTCCCTACAGATTTTGGAGCTTTTCATCCTAAAGGACTTCCCAGCCCTGTTTTTTATCTCTAACAGAAAAAGATCAAGAGTAGGACAATGATCAAGTGTATACTCTCCATCTAGATCCATCAGTTGTTAACATTTTGCCACATTTGCTTCTTAAAAAATCTGTCTACATACATATGTGCATACAAATGTGCATTAATGTGTATGTGCATATAATATGTAATACAGTGATTATACATAGGATATTTAACCTTAATTTAAGATCATTATCTAATTCTTCCCATATTCAAATTTCTCCCAGTGTCCCAATAACGTTCTTTATAACTACTCTTTTTTTTTTCCAGTCCAGGATTCAATTGAGGATCTCACCTTTTATTCAGTTTCCATGTCTCTTTGCTTTCTTTAATCTACAACAGTTCCTCAGACTTTTATGTTTCATGCATAAAGATCTCTGCTTTAAACATCTTCATTTTGCCTTCCAAGTTCCAGGCATACAGTTCTAGGTACAACCACTCATCAAATTCTTGATCTGTTTCTTGGGGCCCTGCAAAAGGAAAATAGTAAAATAATTCTTATGCATTTTGGAAAAGATGGAAATAATTTTAAAATATACCTCAGAACCTCAATGTTGTTGAAGTTATCCATCCAGTAAACATGTTAGCTAAACTGAAGGTCACAGGAAGAGACAGCTTCATTTTCAGCCTTTAAGAAACTCAGTTTCTAATCGCCTATGGGGTAAAATCCCTCTTCAGGAACAGATGATTTTGGTGTTTTGTGCCAGCCTGAGTCTCAGAAAGAAAGCAAAGTTCCAACCAGCCCCTTTATTGCTAAAGTCTGCTGAACTGTTGGAAGCCAGGGACACCACAAATGGCGTGCTGAGGAGGAAAAGAAATTGAAATGCAAAGTGTGACTAATAATAAAAGATTATTCTTCCAAAAGTTACCGTTGTGAACATTTCTATCACCATCATACGCAATTTCTTTTGATAGCAGGATGAGCCTCTAAGGAAGCAACTTGGGGCTTCTTGCAAAGCAAAGAAATTAGCAATTGTTCAATGACTAAATGGACAGTTGTGTGAGAAGTTACCATAACAACACGATGTGCCTGTCCCTGTGGCTTCATTTCAGTCACGTTGAATCGGTCTAGATGTCGTGTTTTAAAATATGAGTCAATATTTTAGGGTTTTTGAAGAAAAGGTGTAAATATTAATTGTATGGACTGAGTTCTCTTCTGAATGCGAGGCTGTCAGTGGGAGAACTTCCAATTTACTGTCCTCATTTCTCCATCAAACAGAAGTATTTTTCTCTGAAGCGGAGCTGAAATGCTCTTTCTGGAAATCTACTTGCACCGCACCGAGAATGTGATAAACTATCACGCACATTACACAATGCCACCACCTTCTCTCTGGGGACATCAGGGGACATGGCAAGGTGTGGCCTGTCTGGATCTTTGTGGTTCGGAAAATACCTTCCATTGAATCCAGGACTACCTTTGAACTCTTAGCACTTATTTGTTTGTCGATAAGCGCATATGAAAGCAGTCTTCTGTGATATCTGAACGGCATGGGCTGGAGTCAGACTGTCTGGATCTCAACCCTGCCTTTGCCACCTGCTACTTTCGGGAACTTGGGCAAGTTTAAAACTATTCTAATTCTCCATTTCCTCATCTGTAAAATGGAGATAATGCTAACCCTCCCGTCCGTAAAATGGTAACATAAGAATTTTTTGGTTTTCATTTTTTCCCCCTCACCGATCCATGTAAAGAGATGCGGTGTATTCCCTGCAGGGAGTAAGAACTCGGGAGTAGTATCACTATCATTTTGTTGCTATTTTCATCACTGTGAACGTTGCTTTTGTTGCTATTAGCACCGATTAGGTGTTAATCATTGGGCGGCGGCAAGGCTTCAAAGCTGAACCATAAATCCCAGCACTGAAATGAATGTCTAAATCCTGGGGATCTGACATGTAAGTTGAGTAGTCAGGCTGAAGTTACTGCGGGAAGAGGCCGCCTGTGGAGTATCCTTCCCTGAGGTTCCAAATAGGATCCCCTTGTGATGAAAGTCAGGACCCTCTGTCAGCCCCAGCCACAGCAGGGCTCATGTTGGTGCCCCCTTGTTCTAGCTGGCTCTGCATGGCTGCGCTTCCTGCTAAGTGATATTTACCAACTCACCTGGCTTCCCTGGGTGATAAATGCATCAGCAGTTGAGTACTTTACACTTGTTTCCAATTTGTAAAACCAGGGGCTCGATGTGACAGGATGTGCCATGTACAGTCCGCAGGTGGAATGAATGATTGCCGTTCTTAATTTTCTTAAACCTTTGCTTAAGTTTTCTCCTCCTGCCAGAGTGGGTCTAGTTTTAACCTTGGCCATTGTTGGGACACTTTTCTACCTCATGCTCCCCACCCTCCCCCTCTCCACCAAGGATGCTGTGCAGCAGTCTCCTGGGTCTCACATGGCCCCAAAGAAAGCCTGGGATACCGTTCTCTGATGCTGTCTGACCTTCTTGCATTTAGGGAACTGGAATCAGGGCAGAGGTGGATACTGGGAACCTAGCTTTCAACCTCCCTAAGCACTGCAGAGTAATTCCCTCTGAGATCTTGGTGCCCCCAGAGTGTTGCCATAGTTGGGCCTTTGGTGCCATCAGAAGAGCCTCAACATTTGTCCTCTTCCATCTTCCTTGAGAAATGCCTCCCTTTCCTCTCCTATGACCTGTATTCCTCTCCCTCTCTACCAGCTTAAGAAAAACCATTAATAATCAATTCAGTGACTGGGTTTCCACCTAAGACAGGAATTGCTGCTGATTTCAGATCTCTCTTGGGACCAAAAAGCCCAAAGTCTGGCTGTCTGTTTGAAATGAGAATCATAGGGGCGCCTGGGTAGCTAAGTCAGTTAGGCATCTGACTCTTGATTTCTGCTCAGGTCACAATCTCATGGTTTGAGGCATAGAGCCCCAAATTGGTCTCTGCACTGATGGCATGGAGTCTGCTTGGGATTTTCTCTCTTCCCTCTCTCTCTCTCTCTGCCTCTCTCCTGCTCTGGTGATTTGAGAGGGCTGCAAATGCCCTTTCTCAAAATAAATAAATATTTATAATAAATAAATAAATAAATAAATAAATAAATAAATAAATAAATATTTAAAAACAGAAATGAGAATAATAAAAAATATAGGGGTGTGTGGGTGGCTCTATCAGTTAATTGTTGGACTCTTGATTTTGGCTCAGGTTATGATATCACAGTGTGTGAGTTTGGCCCCAAACTGTCAGTGGAGAGTCTGCTTGGGATTCTCTCTCTCTCCTTCTCTGTTCCTCCCCTGCTTGTGTTCTCTCTTTCTCTAAATAAATAAATAAATAAAGTTATATATATATATATATATATATATATATATATATATATATATGGGAAGGGGAACCTGGGTAGCTCAGTCAGTTAAGCATCTGACTTCAGCTCAGGTCATGAGCTGGTTCATGAATTTGAGCCCTACGTCAGGCTCTGTGCTGACAGCTCAGAGCCTGGAGCCTCCTTCAGATTTTGTCTCCCTCTCTCTGCCCCTCTCCAGCTCACACACTCTATCTCTCCCTCTTAAAAAAAAAAATTAAAAAAATTAAAAAAAATATGGAGCATCTGGGTAGCTCAGTTCGTTGAGTATCTGACTTTGGTTCAGGTCATGATCTCACAGTTTGTGAGTTCAAGCCCCATATCAGGCTCTGTGCTGACAGCTCAGAGCCTGGAGCCTGCTGCAGATTCTGTGTCTCCCTCTCTCTCTCTGTCCCTCCCTGCTCGCACTCTGTCTCTGTCTCTCTCTCTCTCAAAGATAAGTAAACATTAAAAATTTTTTTAATTAAAAAAAATATATAGGAAGAGCCCACAAAAGTGAATACCTTCCCCAAATTACCCTGCAATTTTCCATTTGATTGGGTAGCTTGATTTGTTTGATTTTCTGAGTGCCCACTGTATGCCAGGCAATGCGTTGGGCACTGGGAGCACTGGAGCACACTAGGCACAAATCCTGTCGTCATGGACCATCTAGAAGCACAACAGCAGGATACCCTGGGCTGTGTCCAAATCCCACAGGTGCTGGGGACCAGAGCCCGCTGCCACTGCCAACTTGGCCATATTATTATTTAACATTGATGACACTCATGGTTGCTTTCATTTTCCTGGACGCCACTTGTGGAGGCAAAGCTTGTACAGACAATGGTTTGGAAAGTCACAAAAGGTGGTTCTCAGGGCTTTATTGAACTGGAGGTTCCCAGCTGAGGTATGTAACTTTTGAGAGGTGTCACTGACTGATTTTCACTGCCTTGTGGCAGGAGTACAGCTTTTCTTAGAGGAGCGAGAAGATGGAGGCCAATTATGAACCAACATTTTCTGTCTCACCTAGAGGCCCTGAAATGCTTATTACTGGGGCTGAATTATGTTTGAATGACTTTTTGCCCCTTTCTGGTTCATCCAGCAGAGTTTTGTTTCTCCAAAGAGAGTTTGAGCTTCTTCAGAGCGTACAGCACCTTGTTTCTGTCTTACATGATTACTTCGGGGGGGGGGGGGAACTATTTGCATTTGTTTACAGGTTGGACTTTGGGTGACTGTAACTTTTATGCCCTTCCGTGTACAGTATACCGTGTCATACATGTTACATTTAGCTCCCTTGACAAATATTGCCTGTTTTAACTGTTTATACCTAAATTGCCTTTCTGTGCCTGGATGATGATTTCATTTTAAATTTAAGTAACCGTTCAAGGAAATATATAAGGAAGTGACTTAACACAAATTGGTATGCATTGGATGGCTTGGCTGGGTTTTTTTTAGGTGGGAATGCAAAAGAGAGGTAGAGAACAAACCAGCAGCAATCCTTAGCTTGCCAGTTTCTGTTTATGTGTAGCCTAAACAGCACACAGTTTATTTGTAGCACACAATTGATATGTGTTTGGTAAGTAGTGGAGGAAAACAGGGATACAGGCTACTACAGTGTGTTCTATGGACCTGACTATGAGTCACTATGCTGCCCCTTCCTTGGTGGCTGATCTTAGGCTGGTCACTATACCTCTCTAGTCCTCAGTTTCCTCATCTGTAGAATGACAGTGTATTACTATCTACTTTGAAGGGTTACTTTGTGGGGGGGGGGTGAAATCAGGTAGTGCATGGAAAGCATCTAGTACTCAACCTTTTATCCATTAGGATATCTTTTTGCTAAAGCTTATTTATTTATTTTGAGAGACAGAGAGGGCATGGGTGGGTGAGGGGCAGAGAGAGAGGGAGAGAGAATCCTAAACAGGTTCTGTGCTGTCAGCAGGGGCTCGACCTCATGAACCTCGAGATCATGACCTGAGCTGAGACCAAGAGTTGGACACTTATTCGACTGAGCCGCCCAGGCACCCCTCCATTAGGATGTCTATATACCACCTCTCAGACATTTCACAAGGTTACCAGAGCAAAGCAATGGACTATAAGAATATTCAACATGGACTTGATGCTTTGGGGCACATAAGGAGGTATTTAAACCATCTGATTAAAAGAAAAAGGATGTTGGTTAATGTGCATAATATTAACCTCTCTGCCCTTTCCTTCTCTTGCCTTGACATACTAAGGTGAAACAGATGAGCTTGCCCTCTAGCTCTCTAACATGTATTTGTCATTATCCTGTTGAATATTTTGTGACTTCTGCAAGAATGCTCTACCTTACCCATGATGATTAACTTTATGTGTCAACTTGACTAGACCACGGTACTCGGGTATTTGGTTAAACTTAACCTAGATGTTGCTGTGAAGTTACTTTTTAGATGAGATTATAATTTAAATCACTAGACATTCAGTAAAGCAGAATACCCTCCATACTGTGAGTGGGCCTTACCCAATCAGTTGGAGATCTTAAGAGAAAAAAGACTGACCTCATCTGAGGGAATTCTGCCTCTAGACTGCCTTTGGACTCCAGCCTGCCTGTCTATCCTGCAGATTTTGGACTTGCAAATTCTCCAAATCATAGGAGCCAATTGCCTGGAATAAATTTTTCTGTATACAGCCTATTGGTTCTGTTTCTGTGGATAACCCACCTATGCCCCACCTATTTGTTTTTTTCTAAACTTGCTGTAAACAAAACAAAACAAAAAAACCTATAGACTTTATGTATGTATGTATGTATGTATGTATGTATGTATTTTTAATTTACATCCAAGTTAGTAAGCATATAGTGCAACAATGATTTCAGGAGTAGATTCCTTAATGCCCCTTACCCATTTAGCCCATCCCCCCTCCCACACCCCCTCCAGTAACCCTCTGTTTGTTTTCCATATTTAAGAGTCTTTTCTGTTTTGTCCCCCTTCCTGTTTTTCTATTATTTTTGCTTCCCTTCCCTTGTGTTCATCTGTTCTGTGTCTTAAAGTCCTCATATGAGTAAATCATATGATATTTGTCTTTCCCTGACTAATTTCGCTTAGCATCATACCCTCTAGTTCCATCCACATAGTTGCAAATGGCAAGATTTCATTCTTTTTGATTGCTGAGTAATACTCCATTGTATATATATATACCACATCTTCTTTATCCATTCATCCATTGATGGACATTTGGGCTCTTTCCATACTTTGGCTATTGTTGATAGTGCTGCTATAAACATGGGGGTGCATATGCCCCTTCAAAACAGCATACCTGAATCCCTTGGATAAATACCTAGTAGTGTAATTGCTGGGTCATAGGGTAGTTCTATTTTTAATTTTTTGAGGAACTCCTATACTGTTTTCCAGAGTGGCTGCACCAGTTTTCATTCCTACCAGCAGTGCAAAAGGGATCCTCTTTCTCTGCATCCTTGCCAACATCTGTTGTCTGAGTTGTTAATTTGACCCATTCTGACAGGTGTGAGGTGGTATCTCATTGTGGTTTTGATTTGTATTTCCCTGATGATGAGTGATATTGAGCATTTTTTCATGTGTCAGTTGGCCATCTGGATGTCTTCTTTGGAGAAGTGTCCATTCATTTCTTTTGCCCATTTCTTCACTGGATTATTTGTTTTTTGGGTGTTGAGTTTGATAAGTTCTTTGTAGATTTTGGATACTAACCCTTTATCTGATATGTCATTTGCAAATATCTTCTCCCATTCTGCCGGTTGCCTTTTAGTCTTGCTGATTGTTTCCTTTGCTGTGCAGAAGCATTTTATTTTGATGAGGTCCCAATAGTTCATTCTTCCTTTGGTTTCCCTGCCTCTAGAGATGTGTTGAGTAAGAAGTTGCTGCGGCCAAGTTCAAAGAGGTTTTGGCCTGCTTTCTCCTCGAGGATTTTGATGGCTTCCTGTCTTACATTGAGGTCTTTCATCCATTTCGAGTTTATTTTTGTGTATGGTGTAAGAAAGTGGTCCAGGTTTCCTGCATGTTTCTATCCAGTTTTCCCAGCACCACTTGCTGAAGAGACTGTCTTTATTCCATTGGATATTCTTTCCTGCTTTGTCAAAGATTAGTTGGCCATACATTGGTGGGTCCACTTCTGGGTTCTCTATTCTGTTCCATTGATCTGAATGTCTGTTTTTGTGCCAGTACCATACTGTCTTGTAGATTACAGCTTTGTAATACAGCTTTGGTTTTCTTTTTCAAGATTTCTTGGACTATTCTGGGTCTTTTCTGGTTGCATACAAATTTTAGGATTGTTTATTCTAGCTCTGTGAAGAATGCTGGTGTTATTTTGCTAGGGATTGCATTGACTATGTAGATTCATTTGGGTAGTATTGACATTTTAACAATATTTGTTCTTCCCAACCAGGAGCATGGAATATTTTTCCATTTTTTTGTGTCTTCTTCAATTTCTATCATAAGCTTTCTATAATTTTCAGTGTATAGCTTTTTCACCTCTTTGGTTAGATTTATTCCTAGGTATTTTATGGTTTTTGGTGCAAGTGTAAATGGGATCGATTCCTTGATTTCTTTTTCTGTTGCTTCATTGTTGGTGTATAGGAATGCAACTGATTTCTGTGCATTTTTATATCCTGCAAATTTGCTGAATTCATGAATGAGTTCTAGCAGTTTTTTGGTGGAATCTTTTGGGTTTTCCATATAGAGTATCATGTCATCTGCAAAGAGTGAAAGTTTGACCTCCTCCTGGCCGATTTGGATGCCTTTTATTTCTTTGTGTTGTCTGATGGCTGAGGCTAAGACTTCTAATACTATGTTGAATAACAGTGGTGAGAATGAACATCTCTGTCTCATTCCTGACCTTAGGGGGAAGCTCTCAGTTTTTCCCCATTAAGGATGATATTGGCATTGGGTCATTTATATATGGCTTTTATTATCTCAAGATAGGATCCTTGTATCCCTACTTTCTTGAGGGTTTTTATCAAGAAAGGATGCTGTATTTTGTCAAATGCTTTCTTTGCATCTATTGAGAGAATCATATGGTTCTTGTCTTTTCTTTTATTGATGTGATGAATCATATTGATTGTTTTGTGGATATTGAACCAGCCCTGCATCCCAGGTATAAACCCCAATTGGTCATGGTGAATAATTTTTTTAATGTATTGTTGGATCTGATTGACTAATATATTGTTGAGGATTTTTGCATCCATGTTCATCAGGGAAATTGATCTATAGTTCTTTTCAGTGGGGTCTTTGTCTGGTTTTGGAATCAAAGTAATGCTGGCTTCATAGAAAGAGTTTGGAAGTTTTCCTTCCATTTCTATTTTTTTGGAACAGCTTCAAGAGAATAGGTGTTAACTCTTCCTTAAATGTTTGGTAGAATTCCCCTGAAAAACCATCTGGCCCTGGACTCTTGTTTTTGGGAGATTTTTGATTACTAATTCAATTTCTTTACTGGTTTTGGGTCTGTTCACGTTTTCTATTTCTTCCTGTTTCAATTGTGGTAGTGTATATGTTTCTAGGAATTTGTACATTTCTTCCAGATTGCCCACTTTATTGGTGGGTAATTGCTCATAATATTCTCTTATTATTGTTTTTATTTCTGCTGTGTTGGTGGTGATATTTCCTCTTTCATTCTTGATTATATTTATTTGGGTCCTTTCCTTTTTCGGTTTGATCAAACTGGCTAGTGGTTTATCACTTTTCTTAATTCTTTCAAAGAAACAGCTTCTGGTTTCATTGATCTGTTCTACTGTTTTTTGTTTTTTGTGTGTTTTTTTTTTTGTTTTGATATCATTGATTTCTGCTCTAATCTTTATTATTTCATGTCCTCTGCTGGTTTTGGGTTTTATTTGCTGCTCTTTTTCCAGCTCTTTAAGGTGTAAGGTTAAGTTGTGTATCTGAGAACTTTCTTCCTTCTTTAGGAAGGCCTGGATTGCTATATACTTTCCTCTTACGACCACCTTTGCTGCATCCCAGAGGTTTGGGGTTGTGGTGTTATTATTTTCATTGGCTTCCATTTACTTTTTAATTTCCTCTTTGGCTTCTTGGTTAGCCCATTCATTCTTTAATAGGATGTTCTTTAATCTCCAAGTATTTGTTATCTTTCCAATTTTTTTCTTGTGGTTGATTTCAAGTTTCATGGTGTTGTGGTCTGAAAATATGCATGGTATGATCTTGATCTTTTTATACTTGTTGAAGGCTGATTTGTGTCCCAGTATGTGGTCTATTCTGGAGAATGTTCCATGTGCACTGGAGAAGAATGTATATTCTGTTGCTTTAGGATAAAATGTTCTGAATATATCTGTTAAGTCCATCCAGTCCAGTGTGTCATTCAAAGCCATTGTTTCCTTGTTGATTTTCTGCTTATATGATCTGTCCATTGTTGTAAGTGGGGTGTTGAAGTCCGCTATTATTATGGTATTATTACCAATGAGTTTCTTTATGTTTGTGATTAATTGGCATTTTCTTTGTTTTTTTTTTTTTTTAATGTTTATTTTTGAAAGAGAGAGAGAGACAGAGTACAAGTCTGGGAGGGGCAGAGAGAGAGACACACACACACAGAATCCAAAGCAGGCTCCAGGCTCTGAGCTGTCCACAAAGAGTCCGACGTGGGGCTTGAACCCATGAACCGTGAGATCATGACCTGAGCTGGAGTCAGATGTTTAACTGACTGAGCCACCCAGGTGCCCCTGTGATTAATTGATTTATATATTTGGGTGCTACCACATTTAGAGCATAAATGTTTACAATTGTTAAGTATTCTTGGTAGTAGACCCCTTAATTGTGATATAATGCCCTTCTTCATCTCTTATTACAATCTTTATTTTAAAGTCTAGATTGTCTGATATAAGTGTGGCTATTCTGGCTTTCTTTTGCCTACAATTAGCATGATAGATGGTTCTCCATCCCCTTACTTTCAATCTGAAGGTGTCTTTAGGGCTAAAGTGGGTCTCTTGTAAACAGCATATAGATCAATCTTGTTTTGTTATCCATTCTATTACCCTATGTCTTTGGAGCATTTAGTCTATTGATGTTTAGAGTGAGTACTAAAAGATATGAATTTATTGCCATTATATTTCTTGTAGAATTGGAGTGTCTGGTGGTATTCTCTGGTCCTTTCTAGTCTTTGTTGCTTTTGGTATTTATTTATTTGTTTGTTTGTTTTTGTCTTTTCTCCCCTCAGAGAGTCCCCCTTAAAACTTCTTGCAGGGCTGGTTTAGTGGTCACAAACTCCTTTAATTTTTGTTTGTCTGGGAACCTTTTTTTTTTCAACGTTTATTTATTTTTGGGACACAGAGAGACAGAGCATGAACGGGGGAGGGGCAGAGAGAGAGGGAGACACAGAATCGGAAACAGGCTCCAGGCTCTGAGCCATCAGCCCAGAGCCTGACGCGGGGCTCGAACTCCCGGACCGCGAGATCGTGACCTGGCTGAAGTCGGACGCTTAATCGACTGCGCCACCCAGGCGCCCCTGTCTGGGAAACTTTTAATCTCTCCTTCTGTTTTGAATGACAGCCTTGCTGGATGAAGAATTCTTGGCTGCATATTTTTCCAATTCAGAACTTTGTATATATCCTGCCACTCTTTTCTGGCCTGCCAAGTTTCTTTGGGTAGGTCTGCTGCAAACCTGATTTGTCTTCCCTTGTAGGTTAAGGATTTTTTTTTTCCTTGCTCCTTTCAGGATTCTTTCCTTGCCCGAGTATGTTGTGAATTTGACTGTAATATGCCTTGTTGATGATCGGTTTTTATTGAATCTAATGGGAGTCCTCTGTGCTTCCTGGATTTTGATGTCTGTGTCTTTCCCCACATTAGGAAAGTTTTCTGCTATGATTTGCTCACATAACCCTTCTACTCCTTTTTCTCTCCCTTTATCTTCTGAGACCTCTATGATTCTGAAGTTGTTCCTTTTTACTGAGTCACCGATTTCTCTAATTCTTAAATCGTGCTCTTTTGTCTTTTTCTGCTTCATTATTCTCCATAAGTTTGTCCTCTATATCACTGATTCTTCACTCTGCCTCATCCATCCTTGTGGCTGTGGCATCCATATGAGATTGCAGCTCAGTTATAGCATTTTTTATTTCATCCTGACTAGCTTTTACTTCTTTTATCTCTGCAGAAAGGGATTCTAATCTATTCTCCACTCCATCTAGTATTTTTATTATCCTGATTCTAAATTCTGGGTCAGACATCTTGCTTGTATCAGTGTTGGTTAAGTCCCTGGCTCTTGTTTCTTCCTGCTCTTTCTTTTGGGGTGAATTCCTTCGTTTTGTCATTTTGAAGGGAGAAAAGGAATTAATGAGTTTTTTAAAAAGTTAAAATTAAAAAAAAATAAAATTAAAAAAATTAAAATTAAAAAATTAAAAACAACACACACACTCACAAATCAAATAAATGATGCTAGATCCTCAGTGTGTTTTGGTCTGGGTGTTTAAAGGGGTTTGATAAATTAGAGAAAAAAGGGGGGAAAAGGAAACTGTTTGAAAATTTGAAAAAATGTATACACTGGAGTAGAATAAAATGAAATGATTGAAGTAAAAGAGAATTTGAAAAAAATTACACAAAAGTAAGGAATATAGTAGAAAAAATAAAAATATTTTTCATAAAAATGGAAAATAACATTTTTTTCTTTTTGTTTTCAAGAAAAAGAAAAGAAATGAAAAAGAAAAAAATGAAAATTGAATAAATGGACCAGTGAACATACTGCAATATGATCGAAATTACTTCATTTTCCCATAGAAGTCAAACTATGAAGTACTTTATAGTCTGTAAACTAAGCAGGAGGAGAGGTTTGTGTTCCTGAAGAGTGAGGTTGGCCTAGCTGGGCGGAGCTTAGTGTAATGGCTCCGTTCTCCATTAGAGGACACTGCTTAACTTACTGGGGTGGATTGTTGTGGCGCTTGTAGATGTGTATGTGCATGCACGGGAGCAGGAGCCATGAAAATGGCGTCACCCAGCTACCCAGTCTCTAGTATTGGAACTCTGTTCTCCCTGATCAGCAATCGCACACCTGTCCTTTGTCTTCGACTTCCATCCACTCCCTGCTTTTACACTGTCTATAACCAAGCCCCAGGCAGCACCTCCCTCCTGAATTTTATCTTAGATGTGGCTGTGTTTCCCATCCCCTCACTTCTGAGGGACTATGGCTTTGACCCATTCTGCCCCTCTGCGGGTGGGTTTCAATGAGCCATGGTTGGGTGCCGACCACACCCAGAAATGTTTGGGGGATCGTGCTGATGCTGATGCCCAGAGACCGCAGCTGGGTGCCAGCCTGCCCCAGAAAATGTTCACTCAATCATGTAGCAGCAGCATTTCAGAGATTATCGAAAATCACAACACACATTGGCGCCAGGCTTCACCCCCAACGACCTTATTCCAGCACCAGAGAATGTGGTTGTTCTCCCAGGTCTACTGGGACCTTTGCCTGTGAGTGGTGGTGGCGGGCACACAGCTTCTACCAGATGTCCTCCCAGCAGGACCCTCTCCCTGTGTGGCCCAAAGACCCCTGGATTTCACTCTGCTCCTGGGGATTGACCCTTCTCACCAGGGCACTGTCAGGTATTGCACTGCAGAGTTTCAGACTCTGTGCTCCCCGTTTATAGAATCTTAATGGAATTTAAACCCTCTCCTTTCTCCTTTGTCCCTTTTTAGTTCCATCTCTGCGGCTGTTTCCACTTTTCCACTTTCTCTCCAGCTGCTTTTGGGATATGTGCTTTTCCCATATTCTCTCCCCTGCCCCATCTGCGTCCTCTCTCCACAAACAAAAACAGCTCTCTGCCCTCCATGGCTTCTCCCCCAGTTCGCCTCTCTATACCATGTACCTGCTGAGTTCTGTAGTTCAGGTTGTGCAGATTGTTGTGTTAATCCTCAAGTCAGTTTTCTAGGTGTGCAGGATGGTTTAGTGTTGATCTGGCTGTATTTCATGGATGCGAGACACAAGAGAAACTTCCATGCTGTTCCACCATCTTTCTCCATCCCACCTATTTTTAAGTCTGATTCCAACTAGGCAGAATTTTTATATCTCAGGGAATAAGACAAGGCATGGGTGTGGTTTGTATGCCACACCCCCAAATAGGACCATATATCTGTACCCATGCAACCAAATTTTTGCTTCATTTTTATAGCTCTGTGTAATGCCCAATCACCTAGGATGGCAGATTCTCAAGGGAAGATGAAGTTCAGTATACTTTCCTTCACAAAACATTCTAGTAAAAATTTCAACCATATAGGTTGGAGAAATAGATTTTCTGGTTAATTAGATTAACAAGAATGTGTCATTCCTAAAGCAATCTGGTTAATCCACCCCTTAATATATTTTGAAGAATGTTCACAAAAGACTGAGACTATTTAAAGGAAATTCTAATTTTGAAAGCACAAAAGCTAAGCAACAAACAAATTTTTCAATATGGTCATGTTTATTCAATCTTCTAAAAATCTGGCCAATTTCTTCCAATTCAGATTTTACTCTAATAGCACTAATTTATCACTTGCTTTGAGGACTAATTTTCCAACTGGCTTTCTCCCCAAACGATTTAGACTATATTGGAATGGTTTGCATTTCAAGGTAATTGTGTAATGGTTTAATATTTTCTTCAGAGGCAACTTTTGTGATTGGGTAAACTTGTTGAACTTTTACACATTTCAGCAATCCAACATCAACTTAATTGGGTTTCATATAGGGTGGTTAGCACTTTGACTAGCATATTTCCTAGCTGCTTAAAAATTATATATTTTTAATATCTGACATATTAAAATGGGATTCATTTTACATTAAGTTAATGTAGCTTAATAGGCTATGATATTTGCTGAGAAAAAAAAAAGAAATCTGGCCCATCTTTTAATTTCTTTTTGAGCTGTGTATGGAGTTTCAATATAATACTTGGAAATTTACTCAGAGAAAACCTTCCCTTACAGCCTGCATTTATTTGGGAGGACGTTTACCAGAGTATTGCCGATTTTAGTGTGTCCCCGTGACTGCTCTTACTTATTATTGACTTTCATCAGTATTTTCTGCATGGGCTGTCCTGGGAATGGATCTTCAGATTTCCGATGCAAATGGGATGAAGTTAATATCTGCTTGGCTGGTGGCTTATGTGTAGAGTTGAAAGCAATGCTGGCTGATGTATGTTACAGTTACAGAGGCAGCCATGGTGAAACGCAGGTGGAGGTGCGAGGAAGATTAGGTCTCAGGTTGAACAGAAACAACTCAGTGAGGAGTGACCCAAGTGAATATAGGATCTCCTCAGAAATAGAAGTACAATCAACAAGGAACCAAAGATGCTGCATTTCTGACGGAGCAAAGATAGATGTTTTACGTTCCCGGCCCTCCAGGATTATTTATTTTAGGATGACACACTTTTTATGGAAGCCTTGGAGCTAAATACAAAATAAACTACAGTTCCCATGCATCTCCGTTCCAGACAGACTTTCCAATCCTTCTTGGCAGCTGAAGCACTGATTTTCCTGAGGGCTTGGCTCAGTGAAGGAGTGAGGTAAAACTGACAAGGACAAGCAAGAGATTAAAATCTTGTGCCACTGTGAAGGATTATGGAGAGAAAAATCTTATGTTTAGGTTGCCTAAGTTGTAAGGAGAGAAGTATAAACAAGGAAAGAGCTAGCCCTTCTAGCTGACGCTGAAGTAGGCATATGATATGTGTTCTTGATACACACTACTTGGCGTCTCTTTAAAAACTAGGGTGAATTGGAGAAGCTAATTAATTAAAACACATAGAAACCTTTTATTTGCTTCACATTGTTGAGTTTGTTTTCCTCTCCTAACAGGGAAGTAATAAATGGTTTTGGCCACATGGCGTTTGGCTAAGTGGTCTTGGGCCAAATGCGTTTGGTTCTTCCTCATAGTCTGCTTTGCAAGAATATTGTAGTCACAGTTTTCACACGTAATAAGTAATCTGTTGTTAGGGGAAAGTGTTATGATGTTAGGAATGGAAAAGGAACAGAAATCCCTGGCAAGTTGGTCCTCTTTCTGCTGTTGATTCTGAAACTTTATTTTATTTATTTATTTATTTATTTAGAAAAAAATTTTTTAAGCGTGAGCAGGGAGGGGCAGAAAGAGAGAGGGAGACACAGAATCCAGAGCAGGCTCCAGGCTCCAAGCTGTCAGCACAGAGACTGAGGCAGGACTGAAACTCATGAACTGTGAGATCATGACCCGAGCCAAAGTCAGATTCTTAACTGACTGAGCCAGTTTTGATACTTTAAATTTACAGCTCTAATTTCAGGGTTAAGTTGACACGATGTGGAGCTGAAGACTTGAAACTTCGTCAAATAAATCTTAGTTTCTGTCCTTACACCTTGTAGTTTTTAATTTTTTTAAATATTTCATTAAACTCTATTCAAAGAGCACATACAGATGGCCAACAGGTACATGAGAAGATGCTCAACATCGTTAATTATCAAGAAATTGCAAATCAAAACCGCAATGAGGTACCACCTCACACCTGTTAGAATGGTTAGTATGGAAAAGAAAAGAAATAACCAGTGTCACTGAGGATGTGGAGAAAAGGGAACACTTGTGCACTGTTGGTGGACATGTGAATTGGTGCAGCCACTTTGGAGAACTGTCTAGAGGATCCTAACAATGTTAAAAATAGAACTACCTATAAGCTAGTATTTCCACTTCTCGGTATTCATCCAAAGAAAACAAAATTACTAACTTGAAAAAATATATGCACCCCCACATTTATTGCAGCATTATTTTTAATATCTACGATAGGGAAACAACCTCCTCCATCAATGGAGGAATGGATAAAGAAGATACAGTATAGATGTACAATGGAGTATTATTCAGCCATAAAGAAAGGAAATACTACCATTCATGACAACATGGATGAACCTCAAGGGCATTATGTCAAGTGAAATAAGTCAGAGAAAGACCAATGTGATATTATCTCACTTATACATGGAATCTATAAACAACATCCACAACAACAAAATCTCATGCTCATAGATACAGAGAACAGACTGGTGGCCACTACAGTCAGGGGGTCGGGGTGGGAGAAATGGATCAAAGGGGTCAAGGGGTACAAACTTCTAATTACAAAACAAGACACAGGGATGTAATTTACAGCATGGTGACTGTAATTAATAACATGTTGCATATTGCAAAGTTGCTAAGAGTAGATCTTAAAAGTTCTCATCACAAGAAAAAACTTTTATAACTGTGTGGTGATGGATGTTAACTACACTTGTTATTGGGTGATCATTTTGCAATGATACCAGAAACTAATATAATGTTATATGTATATTACACTTCAATTTAAAAAAAAGAAAGAAACCTCTATCTTGATACTGAGTTTTTGGCCCTCCCTTAAATTATACTCCTAAGATGAGCACCTCACCTGCCTCACGTTAGTCCTGCTAAATCTCTGCTGGTCAACAGAGTTTGGGATGAAAGCTCCATATGGGGAATGGAGGTGTCTATTTACCAACTCTGCCTTCATTGGTTGAGGTCTCCCCACTGGAGGTGCTAAATGCCTGCCATTACCGGGTGCCCTGCTCAAGAGCTACCCTAAGCCCCTCTGGTGTGGGAGGAAACTCGCAGGCAGAGGACACAGTTGGGCACAAGAGACAGGAAGCTGTGAGCATATATGGAGACTGTGCACAGCAGTTGGAGTGCACTGAGAGGGTTCAGAGTGAGGGGAAATAGAGTGAGGGGTCCCAGAGCAACCCATGGCCACTATCTAGACACATTATCTCATTTAACCTTCCCAATAATGCCATGAGAGTCAGAACTAGGGTGAAGCAAGTGAGTGGCCAAAACCACAGTAATCAAGGTAAATCATACTTTAATGCAATACTTTAAAAAGTCAAAATTAATGCAAAAAAAGCATGCTAGATAAATGACCAGCATTTTAAATGAAGACAGAACTGACCCACACTTGACATGACCCTGACTCACTTGTTTCACCCTAATGCTGGCATTGGTTCCAGTAAAGCTTTATTTACAAAAAGAGGTGGCTGTAGATTGTCAATCTGATTTCTTAAAATACTGCATTAAGGGGCGCCTGGGTGGCTCAGTCGGGTAAACATCTGACTTCAGCTAAGGTCATGATCTCACAGTCTGGGAGTTCAAGCCCCTCATCGGGCTCTGTGCTGACAGCTGGGAGCCTGGAGCTTGCTTCAGATTCTGTGTCTCCCTCTGTCTCTGCCTCTCCCCTGCTCGCACTCTGTCTCTCTGTCTCTCTGTCTCTCTCAAAAATAAATAAACATTAAAAATAAAATAAAATACTGCATTAAAATATGACTTATCTTTACTACTGAGTTTTTGGCGCCCTCTTAAATGTTGCTCCTGAAGCTAGTGCTCCTAACCTTGGTATTAATATCATCTCCATCTTCCAGATGAAGAAGCCGAGTCTCAGGCACATGAAGCAGATTGCTCTAAGTCACATAGGCCACCCAGAGGACCCCAGCCTGAGCACTATCATCCACCCATGCAGACCTCTCTCCCAATCACTGCCCTTTTGGTGACCCTGTCAAGGAAGTGTAGAAGTGATACACAGTTCCCCACTCTGGGCCACCCCCCTACACCTCCTATTTTGGGTTAATTGTGCTCAGTAGCTGCAGAGTGCTATTGGAAAAAGTACAGCGGAGTTAAGCTGATAAAGATGTTGAAACTGACTGCTTATCACATTATACGTAGATACAGCAAACTAAAAACTTGCCAATTACACAAAAGTTCATTGACATGTCACAGCTGCATGTGTTTATTTCACAACCTTAGGGTAAAACCTGGGCGTATGTGTGTGCCATAAAAAGAAAAGTTGGACTTTTTATAATTTTTCAATATCTAATAATTGCACATGAATGTACCTGATTTTCCATTAGCTAAATGGGGTTGCCAAAAGAACTAATGAATATTGCATGGTTGAGTTCTGTCACTTTTTAAAGAGAAACTGGACAGGAAATCATTTCTTTTAATACAGAGACAAAGACAAGTGACTTTGGAATTTAATGAGAGGTGCCAGATTGGAGAGCTTGCTTCCGCAGCCTGGCTTCCTCTCCACATGGACTTACAGAAGGCTCTCAATATGGGTTTGTGGATTGATTGACAGCCTAACTGATGGCCTGTTGGACAGAGAGCTTGAGGATACAAAGCAGGTAAATTGTCCAGATCGGTACAAAGCCCCTTATAACACATTCAGGTCTTTTGTTTTTGGATCCTCACAAATGGTAAAAGTGTGGGCCAAGTTTTTTTTTTTTCCTACTGATAATATCAGAGATATTGCCATGAAATTCCAACAGACTTGGAGAGGACTCTTCTGGAATTTCTGGTTTGGTTGTTTTCATCACAAGACTTACTATTGGTGGTTACTAACTCTCATCTTCATTGCTGACCATGCCATGCCTCTGTTTTTCTGATGATTGGTGTAAAAACATTTCCCTCTTCAAAGTCGGGCAGTGATATTTTTATGTTGCCCGTTTGGATAGACATTTATTTCCCCCTTTACTTAAAATGATTCTGTAGGCTCCTAAGACACCTGCTTTTGTTATGTCTCTAGTGGAGATGTCAAAGTAGACAGATGTTCACTGGTTAACCACAGGTTGTGTTTAAGACCAAGCTTTGTAGAAGTGGGACAGCTTATAGTCATTATTCATTGAGTTTCTAAAATTAATTTGAAATGTTGGCCATTAAAGGGACAGAGAGTAAATGAATTCTAATATATTTTAGGAGCATAAAATTAGAATGTGTGGCTTGATTGACAGCAGTCGAATGTTATTAGCAAGTCCTTTCTAGTTGAAAAAGGGAGGGGGCATGTTTCTTCAAAGTCGTAATCTTCATTTTTGTACTTTGTAAATTATTAAGCATTCTATTAGAAAAATAACGAGGAGCTGCAGATTAAACGGCAAAGGCATAGTTAGTAAAAAATGCCTTTTGATAATTTTGACCTTGGGAATGTGATGACGGGTATGGATTAGAAATAGGCTGTTTGGTTCCTCATCTTAGTTCTTTTTTACTAAGAACTCACTCATACGGTGAGTCTAGCTCTAAACTCAATACAAGAACAATAAGCCTATCCCATGCCCTAGAATTAAGGACATTATAAATGTATGGGAAATGTCAGAATCAATTAAATTATCTGCTGAATGACTACTGTGGGAAGAATATTATGCTATGATCTTGAGAACAAAGGAAATAAAATATAAGAGCTCATCATTGTCAATGGAGAGTTTACTGTCTCGCTGGGGAAACAAACAGACGTATGTAGTTCAAGTGCAATTCTATATAGCTGCAATACAGATGGGTAAAATGAAGGGCTAAATTGTGTATTGGAGATAACCTGAGAATAATGATATTTTTTAAAGGTGCTATTTGTGTTAATCATTAATTATTGGACTTAAAGGGAAAGAGAAATTGCAGGGGTGCCTGGCTGGCTCAGTCAGTAGAGCTTGTGACTCTCAATCTCAGGATTGTGAGTTCAAGCTCCACGTTGGGCATAGAGCCTACTTAAAAAAGAAAAGAGTAATTGTAGCCAATCAAGAAATAGGAAATATGATATAATATAATATGACATGATATGATACGATATGATATGCTTGCAATGTTAGGGCATGTGCTACTACCTCTGATATTTCTTTCTCTATCCCCCTTTCAGTTATCTTTTATCTCTGGGCATTAAATGTTGGAGCTCACCAAGACTCAGTCCTGAATCATCTCCTTTTCTGTCTTTACTTTCTCTGTCTGAAAAAAAAAAAAAAAAGCTCATCTATGACCTTGGCTGCAATGACTTCTCATAAATAGGTGTTTCACAAATTTACATTTTCATCCCAAATCATTCCACCAATTCCAAACCCATATCCCCACTGCTTCATGGACATTGCTTCTTGGATTTGCAAATGATAAAAAAGCACATGGAATACACTGGGATTATGATTTTATTTCCTTCCCAATTTAGTCTCCTTCCATTGTTTGCTAGCTTGGGAAGTGGTCCCAATATCTATCTGACGTATTCAAGGCAGAGGTAGTCCAGGAAACTGGAGGTCATTGCTGAGGCTGCCTTCCTTCTTACTATGCTGGCCACTCATGGTCCAGACTTGCCAATTTTACCTCCTACCTGTCTCTCAGATCCTACCTTTGTTCTCCACTGTACCAAGTCTATGCCCTGTTTCTTTGTTTCTCTCATGGAATTGTGTTTCATAACACCTAGTCGGTAGCCAATAGATGTATTAGGCACGGCTACCTGCCTACTGACTCATTGCCACATTTTCCCTTAGTAACAAAACCTGAATTTTGTTCAGGTATCTGCCTCTCCCTGAATGACTTAGTAGAGGATGTCTGTACTTCCCTCTCTTAGTAAACATCCTTTCCAATGATTGGTTAAGGGGTAGCACATAACCAAGTCTGGGACAATGAAACAAAAAAGAATATGTGCCGCGTGGCTGGGACGATAGTGTTTCTTGCTGTTTAAAAGAGGATTCAGAAGAAAGCAGCCTATTTTCTGCCTCTGCTGGCTAGGAAGAGCTGCCTGGAACAGCTTAGTTGTCTCTGCCAACCTGAGGATAGAGACCATCAAAAGAGGTGGGTAGTACGGAGACACCTGGAAACAAGTGAAGTCACTTTACTGTCAAACTTCTCACGAGAGGTGGCACACGTCCATAGTGTTTTTGCCAATTTGAGGTGAAGATTTTTCTATCACTTGAAACTGGAGCTAACTTTTCTTTCTTTTTTTTTTTTTTTAAGTTTATTTGTTTTAAGAGAGAGAATGTGTGCATGTGTGTGCATACATGTGAGCAAGGGAGGGGCAAAGAGAGAGAGAGAAAGAGAGAGAATCCCAAGCAAACTCTGCACCGTCACAGTATCTCACAATCCTTGAGATCATGACCTGAGCTGAAATCCAGAGTTGTACGCTTAGCCAACTGAGCCACCCAGGCACCCCGAGACTGGAGCTATCTTAATGGACACAGCAATTTCATTCTCAACTACATGATTATTTGATTAATAAAAATCAGTTTCGGGGCACCTGGGTGGCTCAGTTGGTTAGGTGTCTGACTTCGGCTCGGGTCATGATCTCGCAATTCGTAGATTTGGGCTCTGCGTCAGGCTCTGTGCTGACAGCTTGGAGCCTGGAGCCTGCTTTGGATTCTGCGCCCCCCTTCGTGCTCTATCTCGCTCTATCAAAAATAAATAAATGTTAAACAAATTTTTAAAAAATCAGTTTCCACCCCTTCCCCAACTAGACTATATCTGTGTCTGATTTGCTCGCTGTTGGATTCTTTCTATAGAGGACCATGTCTGTATACAGTAGGAATTCGAGGACTATTTGATGAATGAATGGATGCCCCAGTCATGAAGTAGTAGGTGAAGATATAATAAGAAAGTAATGACACAAAATGATGTTTGATCAATGCCAGTCACTGGTAAGAGGAGCTTGAAAGACAAATAAACCAGGGTGGTCTGGGTGACTGCAATGATCTTTGTAGAGGATATAAGCTCTAAAGAAGTCTTTAAACACTGACTGGATTTAGACAGGCAGACGGACAGACAGAAGAAATGGTGGCAGTGGGGGAAGAATACACAAGGAAGGGATTCAGGGGCAACAGAGTGCAGTAGAACTGAGCACATTTTGTTTAGCGCTGCAGCTCAAACCTTGTGAATTGATGACAGATGTCCCTGAAAGCTACATGTAGAGTGTGGACTCATTCTGGGAGAATTAGAGACTCCCTAAAGACTTTTGAGCCGGAGTGTGGCCTGATGGTACGTATCTTGTTGGTACTTAACTCTCGGGTAGGGGGCCCTCACTTTACAATCTCCAATTATTAGAGAAAGAGAAGGCCCTGTGTCCATGAATGTACGATTATATATACAATGGGTAATGTAATTTAAAAAAAAAAACTTTCATTTTAAGCTTTTAAAAGCATGTCTCTCTAGTTGAAATTGAAAGAATAATTGCATACACAGTGTCTTACCTGTAGGCAGATTTCATAGTCATTCATTTTCAAATATCTGATGTCAGTAATTTAAGTAAGACTTCCAGGACATTATTCCTCTGTGCTACAATGTCGGCTACTCAATAATTTCAAATTGATTCATTGCCATACCTAATGGAAAAAATCATTTTAAGTACTCTACCCATTTTCCCTCAGGGAAAATGCTTGGGGCGCCTACCGTTCAATGGTTCTTCTGATGTCATGACTTGATTTCACATGTCTTTTCAATATGTGTTCCAGGGATTCAGAGTAGAGCTTTAAATATTTGTGAATGCTAGTTGGGAAAACCCCTTATCTTTGAAAGTGAAATTACTTGTGCCTTAAAAATAGGAATTTCACAAATAAAGTTTTTGGAATGATTCATTTGAAGTAGTTATAAAGCCTTGCTAATTTTATTTTGCTGGTTTTAGGACTTCTTAATATTTGCAACTTGGTACATATGCTTAGGAACACGGCACATATTTGTATATATATAAATATGATTATATCCCCAGCCATACCTATTAATCAAAAAATTGTTTGAAACCAAACTATGCCCTGCTTATTTTAAGTCCTGTTTCTCAGACTGTTATTAATTAGCTTGATTTCTTTGGTTACAAGTAACGGAATGGGAATTTGGCGAATTGAAGTCCCCCCTCCCCCGCCAAAAGTAGGAGGGGGTCTCACAATCCAGGGATAAAGGTGAGGCCTTGGGAGGGGCAAGCAGGGGTAGAGAAGGACACTAGGGGGGCTCAGGGAATATAGGGAACAGAAAATAGTGTGATCCCCTGAGGATACTGTCATAGGGATAAAGAGGCTCTGTCTGTCTTCAATCCCTTTGTCCTTTGGCTCATAATTCAAATTCCAGGGAGAGGGAAATGATGAATATGATTAGCCCAGCTTGAGTCTGCAGCCCACATCGTCCTGCCAAGCTTGAAGCCAGTGGAGAAGTGTCTTCCCCAAGGGCAATCCAGGTGCTCTTGCCAAAGGAAGAGGCCACTTATGGGAAAAACACCAGATGTTACTTCTAGCACCCCACATCTGGACCCTTAGATGTCATTTTTCTCCAAATTGCTTCTCTCAAATTCAGCCTCCACACACTGGCTGCCAGAGTAATCCCCACGTAACCCAAACTGGCCATTCTTCTTGGCTTCTGGCTCTGCAGTGATACGATGATTTTCCAGCGTCACTTCTCACCTCTGTCAGCCTGGACCTGGTCTTCTAGCCTCACAAAATACTTACAGCATCTCCCAGCTTAGCTCTGCCCTGCTCTCTCCATCCTGTGGGTTCCTGTCCTTATGTCCATCCATCACTGGGTTTACCACATGGGGGTGCAATGATCAGCTTAAGGGCCTGGTCTCCTGCAGAATTATAGCTCATCCATTTTTGTATCTCTAGGCATTGCACAACACCTGGTTTCATTGTTATTTATGTTATTTCTCAATAAATGTTGCTGACTGAGTAGATGCATGAACACAATGCATTTTTCCTTGACATTTCCCCTACAGGTAAGTAGGGCAAAACCTGACATCTGTAACAATTATTGTCTTTTTAAAAGTTAACAGGCTTCTGGGGCGCCTGGGTGGCTCAGTCGGTTGAGCGTCCAACTTCCACTTAGGTCATGATCTCACAGCTCCTGAGTTCGAGCCCCGCTTCGGGTTCTGTGCTGACAGCTCAGAGCCTGGAGCCTGCTTCGGATTCTGTGTCTCCCTCTCTCTTTGCCCCTAACCCACTCGCATTCTGTCTCTGTCTCTCTCAAAAATAAATAAACATTAAAAGTTAACTGGCTTCTGACAGTGCCATATTACTCTTCACCCAAATTCCTTAGACTAAAGGGCAATTTTTTTCAAGTTTATTCATTTATTTAGAGAGAGAGAGAGAGGGAGGGAGGGAGGCAGAATCCCAAGCAGGCTCCACCCTTTCAGCACAGAGCCTGGCGCAGGGCTCGATCCCACAAACCGTGAGATCGCCACCTGAGCCAAGATTAAGAGATGCTTAACCGACTGAGCCACAGAGGGGGTCCTAAAAGGCAACTTTTATGTGGGAGCCCAATTTTCACAGTGAAAAGAGCCCTGTTTATTTTCATTTATTTGTTATGTTTCCTCGCTATTTTAGGGCTGTGGAGATGAAGGTGAACATTTTCTTGGTGAGATATATATCACTACGCACTTTTCTAAAGTCAAAATTAGAAAATCACGGGGTGACTTGGAATAATTTAGATTGCCCCGGTATTATTCTGCTCCCTCAGTACCAGTAATTTCGTAGTGCTCCTCTTTTAGAACATTTACCTCCCTGCCTTTTTTTTTTTTTTTTGCTACCAGCAGTACATTGTAAGCTCTTGTGAATTTGTTACCGACCATCACCCCCAAATCCTCTTAAGCCTTTCACTCTTTAGAAGAATTCTCAGTTTATGTTTGTGCTTCATAGTATTTTTCCCAAAGTGCATTGTTTTATGTTCTTGTAAATTGAACTCATCACACTTAAACTTGTGTGCCTTTCCAAGGTCTCTAGATTATTCTGTGTCGTTGATCTATTTTTTTTCCCACTGTTTATGATTTTCTGCAAATAAGAGTAATGTACAATTTATTTTGTGCTTCAGATCATTAATAAAGATATTAAATAGACTGTGCTTCAGTTTTTGCCTTCTGGCACCCTGCTTTTCCCAATTTGACTCTGGCCTGTTTACTCGTTATTTTTTATTCTGTCAGGGTTTTTTTTTTTTTTCTCTTGTGAAAATGTTGTTATATTTTTTAAAACAGAAAGTAGCTTGTGACTTTTCTTAATTTCAACAGCAAGGAGAGGATGACCAAGATAAATTATGTCAAAAGACGTCTTACTTTCCCCTGGAAAATGTGTTTTGGGGGAGGGCTGGTTGCTTATTATATTTATTGAGAGTATACTATATGAATAATAGTAGTTAACACTTATACAGTGCTTGCTGTGTTCCAGAACTATCCTAGGTATTATACATGGAATAGCTTATTTAGTACAACAACTCTATGAAGTAGGTACAGGCCTTTCCATCATTTTTCAGGTGAGGAAACTGAGGCCCTGAGGGTCTGGTAAAGTGCCTTGAGTCGCAAAGCTTGTAAGTGGCAGAGTTGGGACTCAGACACAGGCTGTTTGATTTTGGGATCTGGGTTCTTCACCATTTCACTACATCGGATTCAAACAAGGCCTCCCTTAGTGAGAGACACATGGGTCTCTTTACCCCAAGATGTTTACAACATAATACAGGGTTTGCAGGTCAACAGCTTGTGTCTTTTTCTCCCTCCCCCTTCCTCCTCTCCTTAGCCAATCAGAAGTCAGCTTTTACCTCCTTAACATTTTTTCTCTCCCTTCATATTGTCACAGCCTTTGTTCAGGGCACAGTTGTCACATGCTGAGATTCCTACTGTAATCTCCCCAACTATCTCCCTGATTCCATCTTGGGCCCCTAAAATGCATTCTCCACAATGCGGACTGGGTTACTTTATAAAAACATAAGTACTCTCTTACATCTTTGCTGCCTAAAGCCCTCTGAGGGCTCCCAGGAAAAATTCCAAATTCCTCAGCAAGCATCCAAAGCTTCCTGTTCCTCACCTTTCCCCCCTTCTTCCCCTAATTCCACACTCCATGAAGTCATCCTGTGCTCACCTCTGTCTAGTCCTTTGCACAAACTGTTTCTTCATTACCCACTGCTTGTGATTCCCTTACCCCCTCCCTAAAATGTTCTCATTGGCAAGACCTGGATCATGTACTCACACTTGGAAATGGAGGTGGGGTGGAGGTAATAAAGACCCTGTTTCCGGAATAAGAAGTGGATACTGGTCAGAAAAACACAGTGTGTATCCAACTAGCATCAACCATTGTGGGCATAGGATACACATCCAGTAAGTGACTTATTTTATTAAACGTAGTGAGCATATAATAGATATCATATAAGGCTCTTTATTTGAAAGTCTCCAACTACCCAAACTGATTTATCATTTTGATTAACCTCTGCTTTTGAATAATTTTGAACAACCTCTTTAACCAGTAACTTGAATTCCACTTAATATATAGAGAAAGTGATCCGGGAAGAGGGTAGGTGATTGAAAATCATTAAAATGTCTGTAAGGAAGAAATTTGAATTTTCTTTGCCACAGAACATCTTTGAAGCAGTGCATTATTCATATAGAATATTACGGCTCAAGAAAGTCTTAAAAATCCCTTCTTCGCTACAGGTACCGCTCCCCTACTTATCTGCTTGAGAATTTATCATTATGATGGGACAAGTGTCACGAGTGAACTGGACCCAGAACTGTGAAATCCAGTCAGTCTGTTTTGCCTGAGTTCTTCCTAATGCACGTGGAGGTTATCTAAGTAGATGCGGTCAAGGTGCTTTGTCATTTATCATTGAAAATGCTCACCCATCTCAGGAAGTTTTTAGCTTCATTGGCAAATCAAGTGAGAACTGAAGCTCATTGAATCTATCTAACCATCCCACTTCTTTGCAGGATAAATTTAGGTTTGGGGCTTTAAGTGTCCTGCAATAATCAGTTATATGGATGAACCATGGACCATTAACTAAGTTTTATCAGAAATCCTGGCGTCTCTAGATGCGCCCTGTGTTATTAGCCTTTGAAATGGTTGTGCTTTGGGACCAATACAAAAAAACACACCTCAAACTTTATTCTGACCTTGAATAATATAGATAGAGAATGAAAATGTTTAGGGAAAAGAACAGACATGAGCATAATGTCTATGCTCAAGTGAGGTATTTCTGCACGGTCAATATTCTTAGACCCTGGAGCATAGCATGAAGAAAGGTTTCCTCTAGGCTGATTTCTCACTAAAGTAGCATTTGTCTCATGAATAATCAATTGTATTGGCTGGTAAATGAGACCAACAGTTGTTCTTGAAGTTACTGGCGTCTCAGCCCAATCTCTTCTAGCCCAGTCTACACTCTAGAGTTGAGTATCAGTGGAATATTGAAAACCCAGAAGTATCCAAGCAGGTTGGAAAAATGCCAAATGTTTTTTAAGGAATAAAGGCTGGTTGCTGATTCTAGATTTTATAGACATTAAAAGGCTGAAGCATTATCTATTTTTTTTCATAATTTGTGTGAAGGAGTGCTCTGATTATTATTGGCTTGTAACAAACTGTCCCAAAACTGAGTAACTTAAAATACCCACTTGATTTTACTCACTATCGAGTAGTCAGGAAATAGGGAAGGGCTTAGTTTTGCAGTTCTTTTTTAGGGGGTCTCTCATGTGGTTATAGTCAGGTGTTGGCTGGAGCTGTAGACAGCTGGGCAGGACATCCAAGATGAGTTACTCACATGGCTGCAGTTGATGTTAACTATTGGCTGGGGCTCAGTAAGCCTGTCTATCTGACTGTGTACATATGGCATCTTCAGCATGGTGGGCTCAGGGCAATCAGATTTCTTACATGGCACTTGGCTTTGAGCATCCCAAGAAAACAAAGCAGAAGCTACATGGTTTTTTTTCTGACCTAGCTTCAGAATTATGTAGCATCCCATCCACTGCATTCTTGTGGTTACAAGTCACTAAGACCAGTCCAGATTCAGAGAGCAGGGACATTGACCCCCCATCTCTCAAGGGAGGAGTGTCAAAAAAGTTGTACACATATTTTAAACCATCACAAAGAGTATCCAGTGGGCATGTGGAAATATCTTCCTCTTGTTGCCTAAGGTAATTTCTAGGAGTATCCACTATCCAGATGCTTCAACAGTCTTCATAATACTGGCAGTTATGGAGACGTGATTTTGCCCCAGTGTTTCTCATTCAGGCCCAGCCTGTGTTATTTCTCCTCTGAAGCAGAGCCAAGAATTTTATCCCAACTGCTGTAGAAGGAGAAGAAGAACTGAGAAGCATTTGGATCTGACTCAAGAAATTGGGATGTTAAATCCACCTGTAATGCAAAACCAATCTTACCTAGTGCTCTGTAAATTCTCTACCGAGTTTGACAAGATTTTATTTTTAACCCAGAAAATGAAAAACCCATTTGAACTACCTCGTTCTTGAATAGCCACATATTAAAGATAAATATGTGGCCATGAATGATAGGTTGTCTGCTTTGTAAAATCAAGAGAATACAAGTTGTGCAGCCTTCTTTTTTTATAAGCAATTTCCTTCTATAGACCTTTAACACTAGCAAATCTGTAAAGGTCTATTGCTGGCCTAGATTATCCTATAGAAAAATGAAATCTTTTCAAAGTCAACATTAAAATTCACATTATTCAAGGCTTTCTTTTTCATGGTTTACCTTAGAGCACACCCATAGGAGCTGTTTTGCTTCAAGTACAATGGTATCACTGCTGGCTTTAGCTTGCTTGGCCCTGTGGTGTTATCTATTATACAGAAGAGGTTGCTACTTCATTAATAAACTGATAAGGGCTCAACTATCTGCCCTCAATTTCATTTCTGTCCTCTGAGAGACAGTCATTCAGATATGATACAGTTTGTTAATGCTATTCTACATATGACGCCGTGGCACCTGCTTCTACACAGTTATAGTGGCGGGCTATTACGAGCTCTAAGCAGACTAAATCTCAGGGCAGACCCATGTAGGCTTTGTCTTAATATCATCCTAATGAATGATGAGCTCTATATTTTGAGCATGTGAATAAATTATGTTGTTGTGTTTGTACCTGTTGAAAGAAAATAATTAGGACGTTAATGTAAGATAACCATAAAATTTCTTTTTTTTTTTTTAATTTTTTTTTAATGTTTATTCATTTTTGAGACAGAGAGAGACAGAGCATGAACGGGGGAGGGTCAGAGAGAGAGGGAGACACAGAATCAGAAGCAGGCTCCAGGCTCTGAGCTGTCAGCACAGAGCCCGACGCGGGGCTCGAACCCACGGACCGCGAGATCGTGACCTGAGCCGAAGTCGGACGCTTAACCGACTGAGCCACCCAGGCGCCCCTAACCATAAAATTTCTTAATACTGCATTTTTTTTCTGTTCTTCTGGCTGACAGATTCTTCCTAAAGTCCTATTAATGTACTTTCTGCTACCATGTCACTTAGGAAGCAAAGCAAAATTAAACAGTTCTATTTTAAGAATTACCTAACATTTTTAAAACATAGTGATTTTTTTTCTAATTGCAAGGATAATACTTTAAGCAAAAAGGAGACAGGAATAAAAACAATAACCTCTTATGTCATTGCCCTAAGGTTGTGTGTTTATATCCTTTTAGTTAATTTCTCTAATATATGGATATACACTCACATACAGGCTCACGGATTATATCTGAATAAATCATGCAGTCTCATAGTGTAAAATTCAAAAAATGAAATGGTGATGAATCAAAAAACTCCGCTCCTTTAGAATGTCGGTTGTCCAGTTCCTTTTTGTCCAGTTTTCCAGTTCTTCTCTACTCTTTCTTCTTGCAGAGATGTTTTAAGTAGATTCAATTATATGTAGATTCTTTTCGTTGCCCCCCCCCCCAAATGTTAGCTTAATATTCAAACTGTTCTACACCTTGTCTTACAGTTCTGAGGCTAGAAATCTAAAATTGAAGTGTTGACAGTATTGGTTCCTTTTGAGGGCTGAGAGGAAGGATCGGTCCAGTCCTCTCTCCCTGGCTTGTTGATGTCCCTCTTTGTCATGTGTCTCCGTGTCGTCTGCCCTCTATGTGTGTGCCTCTGTGTTCAAATTTACCCTTTTTTCAAGGACACCAGTCATACTGGATTAGGGCCCCGCTAGTGATCTTTATGACTTGATTATCTTGTGAAGACTCCATCTCCAAATAAGGTCACATTCTGAGGTACTCAGGTTTAGGATTTCAACACATGAGTTTGGAAGATGGCACAATTAGACCCATAATGCCTGTTGCATATGTCATTTTACATATAATGAAATATATTTGGGGATGAGCGACGGATGAGTATATATTCTCCCTTAACCCCTCACCATATGATGTGTTGTTGAACTTTGGGTCTTTGCTAATCTAATACATTAAAATGTTTCTTTATGTAGTTTTAATTTGTGTTTCTAACAAATGCATAAGCATAAGGGTTTTTTTTTATATTTTAAGTGTATGTTCTAAAAAATATAAATCAAACTGCAAATACCATTTGGTAACCTTTTCTTTTTCACTTAAGCAATACATAATGGGCACACTTTCATATTATACAACATTTTTTATAACAGGAAAGTTATATGACTTCATGCCATCTCACTGCATGTTTGTATCAAAATTTAGTTAATTCCTTGCTGTCATATATTTATGTTGTTGCAACTTTTTTGCTACAAAAATAATGCTAACTATAGAGATAAATCTTTGTGGACAGCTGGGATAGAAATTAACTCTTTGGGTTTTATTTGTAAATAGTTTTAGAAGCTGAATTAATAATTAAATGAGTCATATCAATGCCCCACATTTTAACTCTTTCATTTCCTCTGCAAATGTGTTTGCCTGTGAATTTCAAGAAAGATACTTCTCAGCAATTGAAGTTGGACTTAGCTTTTTTTCTGTACTATGTCCCAATTTTCCTATAATGAATTTCATATGTCTCTGAAATCAACTGTGCCATGCACTATATCATATTGTGAATATGAGTGGATGCTATTATTATGGCAGAGGAGTTGAAAATACATTTTTGCACATTCGGGGGCTTATTTGTCTCAATTTACAGTTGTTATTCAAACAATTTGGGGATTTGGGGTGTCAAATGCCCACACAATTGAAAATCCACATATAACTTTTTAAAATGGTTATTTATTTATTTTGGGGGTGGGGGAAACACGAGTGTAGGAGGGGCAGAGAGAGGAAGACCGAGAATCCCAGGCAGTGTCAGTGCAGAGAATCCCAGGCAGTGTCAGTGCAGAGCCTGATGTGGGGCTCGATCCCACGAACCATGAAATCCTGACCTGAGCAGAAAACAGAAGTTGAACGCTTAACTGACTGAGCCACCCACATGCCCTGATAGCTTTTGATTCCCCAGTAACTTAACTATTAATAGCCTGTTGACTAGAATCCTTACTGATAACATAACCAGTTGATTAACACATATTTTGTATGTGATATGTGTTATATTCTGTATTCTTATAATGAAGTAAGCCAGAGAAAAGAAAGTGTTATTAAGAAAGTCATAGGGAAGAGAAAATACTTTTACAGCATTGTATCATATTTATGGGGGGGGGGAAACTACTATGTATAAGTAGGAGCAAGTCAAACCTGTGTTGTTAAAGGGTCATTTGCATGGTTTATATCTGTATGCAGAGCTAAGCAGAATAACAACAACCAATATTTACTGAGTACTGAAAGTATACTATTAACTCATTTAATCATTACCACAAAGACAGGCAGACTAAAAGGGAGGACACTGTAATAGATAACTATCACTATAATAACACTGTCTAACAAACTGCCTGAAATCTCAGTGTCTTTCAATAGCAGGCATTCAGTCTTGTTTTGCTGATGGATCTACAGTTGGCTATGGTTCTGCTGTGCTTGTCTAGCATCAGCTGACCTTGGTTACAATCTACATGTTCAGTCCAGATTTACTCCTCATTTCTCTTATCCCTGTTTGAATGAGCAGCTAGCTGAAGAACATTCCTCTCATAATGGATAACAAGAATGTAAGAGGCAAGCCAACCCATGCAAGCACATTTGTAGCCTCCATTAACATTTCCTTGACCAAAGCAAGTATGTCAATGACCTAGTCTGATATCACCAAGGCAGAGAAGTATGTTTCATTCAAAATGGGAGAGAAATATAAAATTATGCACATAATTGTATTAGAGTAGAGTGAAGAATGGGAACCTGCCATAGAAACCTTTGAAGAACGGATGAGTAAGTGAAAATTTTCAAAATTTTCATATAGAGATAAAAGCCATTATTTCTTTGTTAGTATTGTGTCTGAAATCCTATAGGGCTAAAAGTCCCATGAATGATCTTAATTTGGGAAATAGTTATTTTGAGAGGTTCAGTTAAGGACCTGAAAAATATTCAAACATTTGAAAGAACAGCCCTAGTTACGCACTGATTATAATGTCCTGGAGAAGAAAATAAGGCATTTATATAAATAATTCCATGGAAAGATATAAGATGGTGAGTGTCCTTCAAAGACAAATTACAAATAAAAAGGTAGAGGGATTTACTAGGTAATAATTCTCAGTTTGATCTCACAGTTATTAAGTTATTTAGTAATGAAAACAGTAGAAGAAATTGCCTAACAGCTAAATTGGGAAAAAATGTTATTTTCCAGAAATACTACAGATGTACTTTTTATTATGCATATTTTAAGAGGAGGCTATAGGAGATCCACAGTTTTAGAAAAAACAGATTAATGTGTTTCTTAAGCCTTCTGTCTTCAACAAACTGAACAGTCTCAAGTGTCAAACGGAAAATGTGAAAGGAAAAAATCTGTTACTATGAAGAATCATATCAATAACAGTGTAAAACAATGAAACCCATTGTTGAAAAATTTTTAAATCCTGTTAGTCTTTAAGTGAATTACAAACTGTGAAGTTAGAGAAACAAACAATAATAACTCCCCAGAAATAATTCATTTTGGGTCACTGTTAAAAATTAGGGAAATTCATTCACCTGTGGATGTAAGAAATCATTGCTAATTGTCAGTCTTGATATGAAAAAGTTATAGTAGATTGAGAAAACAATTTTTAACTATAATCTCAATTTTTATTGCATTATTTTTAACTAATTATCTGAAAGATAATTTTAATGGTGAAAAAAATCTGTTGAGGCTGAGATTGAGTGTATTTTCATATAGCTTATTTCAGAAATTGAGGCAGGTTTTTTAAATAGCACATTATCTTACCTTTAATGATATAGTTGTTTGAATTAATTTTTCCCAACAACTTGCTAAGATTTTTATAGCCCATGTGAGAGTAATAGAGAATGAAATTGGTAAGCAAAGGTATCAGAAAAGTCATTATAATGTAAAAGAATTTCACCACAGGAGGAAAATTCTGGACACAGCTGACATGAATGGTTTTCACACCAGTCTGATATGTTCTAATGTGTTAACAAGGATGCAAAAAACCCCTAAATGGATGAAGACAGTAATATAACAATTTAAGTTCTTGATTACTATGTTATTAGAGGATTGTAAGGTACTTTGATAAGACACATGTTTAGGGTTAAAGTTTATATATGTTTATTGGATTTTTCTTTCCAGTGGAAATTCTTAAAAATGAATCTTTTGTGGTCACACAGAGTGCAAAATTTAGCCTTCCAAGATACAGTTTTGAGTTCTAACTTTACCATTTATTAATGAGTTACTCAACTTCTCCAAGGCATACTTTTCTCCTCCATAAAATGGGGATACAAAGGGGCACCCAGGTGGCTCATTTGGTTAAATGTCTAACTCTTGGTTTCAGTTCAGGTCATGATCTCACGGTTTGTGAGTTCGAGTCCCACGTTGGGCTCTGTGCTGACAGCACAGAGCCTGCCTGGGATTCTCTCTCTCCCTCTTTGCCTCTCCTCTGCTCTGTCTCTCAAAATATATAAATGTTTTTTAAAAATTAAAAAAAAAACAAAGTGGGCAAATATGAAAGAAAAAGAAATGGGGATATAGATGTCAATGACAAAGACTGTGATAAGTGAAAAGTGAAATAATTTTATAATATAACAAATATAATTATAGGTGATATATGAATATAATTTAGTTTATAATGCATAATTGTACATAATATGTGAATCTAATATAATAGTCAAGAAATGGTAGTTACTACTATTATAAGTATTTTCTATTAGAGACATGGCATTTTAAAAAATATGTTACTTTTTGGAGCACCTGAGTAGCTCAGTTGGTTAAGCATTCAACTCTTGTGTTTCGCTCAGGTCATGATCTCATGGTTCATGAATTTGAGCCCTGCATTGGGCTCTGCACGGACATTGTGGAGCCTGCTCAGGATTCTCTCTCTCTCTTCTAAGTAAATAAACTTTAAAACACAATTTTAAAACATTTTAGCTTTTTGAAAAATACACAGATTGCCATACATATATATTTTAAAGATTTTATATTTCAGTAATCTCTACACCCAACATGGGGTTCAGACTCACAACCCCAACATCAAGGGTCATATGCTCTTCTGACTGAGCCAGTCAGGTGTCCCTGGCATATAAGTTGGAGTCCATTAAACATGAAGATATTCTGTGCAATAATCAACTGTCATGATTAGAGGCATGTATGGAGATGTAAGTATAGGATAACAGCACTGTATGTTCAAGTAGAGAAGAGGGTAATACATTTGTATCAGTATACTAGCTATTGATTGCTGCCTAACAAATTATTCCAAAACATATCAACTTAAAACAACATTTTTTGTCTCCCAGGATCTGTGGGTTGGAGATTAGTGAGCAGATTTACTGAGTGGCCTGGCTCAGGGTCTCTCATGACATTTTTTGAAATTTTAATACTTATTTATTTTTGAGAGGGAGAGAGCGAGAGAGTATGACTGGGGAGGGGCAGACACACACACACACACACACACACACACACACAAACACACACACAGAATCCGAAGCAGGCTCCAGGCTCTGAACTGTCAGCACAGAACCTGATGTGGGTCTTGAACTTGCAGGCCGAACTGCGAGATCATGACCTGAGCCAAAGTTCAACGCTTGACCAACTGAGCCACCCAGATGCCCCACTCTCATGACATTTTAATGAAGATATCAGCCAGGGCTGCAGTCATTTGAAAGCTTCACTGAAGCTGAAGATGCACTTCCCAAGATGGTTCATTTACATCGTTGTTGGCAGAAGGCCTCAGTTCCTTGTCATTTGGACCTTTCCAAAGGGCTGCTTGAGTATTTTTATGACAAGGCAGCTGGGTTCCCCCAGAGGAAGGGATCCAGAGAGAGAAAGATGGAAATTGCAATGACCTTCATGCCCTGATCTTGAAAGTCACACACAAACACTTCTGCATATCTCACGTGGAAGCCGACACTTGGAACCAGCTCACACTCTAAGGAGGAATATCAAAACATTGTGGACATATTTTAAAACTGTAACAATCTCTCACGGTTTGTGGATTCCAGCCCCAGGTCGTCAGACTCTGTGCTGATAGCTCAGAGCCTGGAGCCTGCTTTGGATTCTGTGTCTCCCTCTCTCTCTGCCCCTCCCCGACTGATGCTTTGTCTCTCCCTCTCTCTCTCTCTGCGTCTCAAAAATAAACATTAAAAAAAATTTTTTTTAACAGTAACAGTAACTTGAGGCTTCATATTTTCTCTCAGTGATACTTAGGGTTTAGAGGGCAATGAGAGTTTAGTAGAGCCGATGAGTTACTTCTTTAATAGCAGGAAAGTAAGAAAAGGGTAAGGGCTAGAGTCCTAATTTGGTAAAACAACTAAGCCTTCAGTCTGAAAGATTAGAGAAACCACAAGTTATTTATTCACTCACAAATAGTTACTAAATAAAATTTAATGAGACAAGATGTTCCTTTATTGCTGACTCAAAAACAAAACTAAGCTTTAAATGAGGACAAGAGAAGCTGTAAGGGAAGAAAAGGCTTAGCCCATTACATCCAGGAGAAAGACTGGAGAGTGTCTGTCACACATAGGGTGGCTTTGCAAAGTTGTGTTTGAGAGATCTCTAAGGTAGGGAAGAAACTCTATAGTTTAAGTGTCTCAAAGAAATATAAATCAAATATTGATCAACTGTGCTAACTCAGGGTGTTTGGATTATCCCCAATGTTTTCCCATTTGGCCCTGGATTTTATGACTTGGAGAATTCCCGGTTCTTCTGTTTGGCACATGTTCTGGGATTTTTATCAGGAGATGGCTTTCCCTGGTTATGTGTAAATGCAGGGGACTGGAGTGGAGGTTGGCGGGTGCAACGTAACACGAAGGGAAGCCGGTCTCTTCTTCCTATTCATTTCAGATTTGCACCTGTTTCCCTTTGGTCTCCATCAGTTGGGGTTGGTGGAGAAGGGTAGTGGTGACACATGTAGGATCTGAGTTGCAAATTTTTTTTCCAACATCAATAGACAACATACCACAATCATGTTGAAGAAATAAACACTCAGGGAAAATCTAGAGAGGAAAAAATAGACATTCTAAAGGAAAAGAGATTCAATTCTCTGACTTTGCAAAGTCATGTGATTTCAAACTTTTTCTTCTCAGTTTGACTTGAATGTGAAACAGAAGAGAGAGCGTGAGTGCATGAGGGAGCAAGCAAAAACAGAGAACAGCCTGCCATTCCGGATCAATTGAGATTTGATTTTTCAAGTGAAAAAAATACATATATTAGGAAGTTATAATACAATGCTAGGTAAGAAACAAGCGGATGAGATTGCTAAGAGGGAAAATGTAGACTCCCTCATACACTGGTAGGATTGACCTGGGTCTATTGACTTTTCCTACACTGCCTTCATCTGCAGGCAGGGGAACCCTGCCTGGGACTTTGATAATGGGTCTCTTAGCCACAAATTTAGTGCATAAAGGCATCCAGTGGGAGGTAAGATCTATTTTTGTGGTGCTAAAGCATTTGCATTAGTGTGCCCTAATTGTGTTTGCAGTAAAATTGAAGACTATTACCAGAGTGGGAAATCAGCTGAACGATCATAAATAATTGGTCCGATGAGTGGCAGAGCTGCCCAGTCAACATCATTTTTGTGGTCAATGGTGTTTAGGGAATGCCCACTGGGTGTCTGGCAAAAATGAAGCAAAGGCCATGATTCCGAGAGAATTAGCAGGATTGATTTCCTCTGGGCTCCACTGTGCATTGCCCCAGGAGCTCCTAATTCCTTTCTGCCATGGCTCCTTGCAAAAACAACCTTCCCCACTCCTGGTCAACCCCCTGCTTCCTGCTCTCCTCATCTGAGAAGCCTAATCCCCCCTGCCAGGTAAACCTCAGGGTGTGGGGCTGGTTCTGCCCGCAGGTGGTGGAAATGAGAGGAACTGAGGTCATTGCTGGGATGTCACAGTCTTTAGGCTTTAACCCGGAGTCTCTACTGGGGCATATGAACCACTCACTGCATGGTATGCCTTTAGCTTTGGGGTGCTGGGGAGACTTCCAGTGCAAACCGGAGCCTCAAACCCAGCAATCATCCTCTGTGTCTCTCTTTCCTTCTCACCCCACATCCAGCCCAGCAGTGGCTCTTGTTGTCCCTACCTTCCAAACTGATTCCAAATCTGGGTAGTTCTCAGCATCACCAGGGTTATTCTCCTACCTTTTGCCTGGAATACTGGAATAACCTCTACTTTCATTCTTAGCCTCTTCTTCCATAGTGACTGGACTGGTCTTTAAAAAACTAGACAAATATCACCTATCGATCTCTATCTTTCTACTACAATCCATCTATTATCTGTTGGTTTCATCACTCATACTGCTTTAACACCACCTTGAGGGGCACCTGGGTCGCTCAGTCAGTCAGTTAAATGTCCAACTCTTGATTTCAGCCCAGGTCATGATCTCACAGTCGTGAGATCGAGCCCACAGCAGGCATGGTGCTGAGCATGGAGCCTACCTGGGATTGTCTCTCTCTCCGTCTCTCTCTGCTCCTCCTCCCTCAAAATAAATAAATAAACATTAAAAATAATAAATAAAAACACCTTGAATAAAATCCAGATTCATGATGTTGGCCTAAAGTTCTTGCTGGTAGACCCTGACTGCTGCCTGCAGAACTCTCACACCCTGGTCTCAAGTGTTTATTGCTGTGCAGTTAAGGAACCAAGCACGTTGCACTTCAGACCTTGTGCGGGCAATTCCCTCTGCCTAGGATGCTCTTCTCCCAGCTTGTATGGCTGGTGCCTCCCACCACTGAGGTCTCTGTTGACATCACCTCCTCAGAAAATCCTTTAGAAGAAAAAGAAAAAAGAAAACCATGCCATCTAAATAAATTTGCCTGCTGTCATTTTCGATACCCTTACTCTGCTTTAATTTCTTCCCTGCCCAAGGGTGTATTATACACAGTTTCTCCCGTTATCCAAAAGTAGAGCGTTCCTACGAAATGTTCCATAACCCTCAATGGTGTAAGGTGGAGAAGCAATTACTATTAATTTGTATGAAAATATTGGGGGTTGTTCCCAGACCCCCAAAATAATCTCTCTTAGGCTTTTCTAATACCTTAGGACACATCTTGCTAATGGATACGCAGAATAAATGGACAGAGAGCACAGATGCTCTAGGACACAGTTCAAAGCTAGGGCAGCTCAACCCTGAAGTTCTGAGTGTAGTTCCTGGGGAAGGAGCTTGGCGGGTCAGCCTCGCTGTGAGGGGTGTGTGCTGCCTCAGTAACAACTCTCGTTCTCCCTGTAACACAAACACTGAATACTATTTTTGCTTTTTGTCTTTTTTCAGTTCAAGTGAAAATACTCTTCAAATTTCCTTTAGTTGGCGAAAACAAGTACCAAAGTAGGTCTTTTGTAAAAGGGAAGTGGTGTAATGTGAACTTTGGAAAAGCGGGGCAAATCTGTTTTTGTGTATTGTCTGTCTTCCCGGCTGGAATGTAATTACCATGAAGGCAGGGACTTGGATTTGTTCACCACTGTATTCCCACAACCTAGAATGGTGCTTCAAATATTGTGGGCACTCAAAAAAAACCAAACCAAAACCAAAACAAAAACAAACATCTATTCAAAGTATGAATGCACAAATCATTATCACCATAAAGTTGCCGCATCGATCCCAGGCTGCTTGAGTCAAGTTTTATTTCCCCAAAATGGCTACTACAATCTTCTACCTCATATGATCTTTTTACACTGTGACTTTGACACTCTTCCTGTTGAGAGGTAGGGTTTATGACCCCCCATTTTGAATCTGTGCAGGTCTGAAATTGCTGTGGGAAGGGACGCTATTTGACCTCTGAGACCAGGGCATAAAAAGGTGATGAAGCTTCCACCTGGTTTTCTTAGGGTCACCCTCTGTCTCAAAACCCAGCCTGGCACAATTAGGAAGCTCAAGCAACCACGTGGAGAAGACACAGCCAGGTATTCTGGCTAACCACCACCTCAGCTGGGGTTCCAGCTGGCAACCAGTATCAGCTGTCAGACCTGGGGGTCAGGAAGCCTTCGACTTAGCTTCAGCCCTCAGCCACTGTGTCACCCCCAACCTTTGGACCCTTCCAGATGAGGCTCCTGATGTTGTGGGACAGAGACGAGCCATCCTGACTGTGCCATTTCTGAGCTCCCGGGACACAGAAACGGTGAGAGATGAGTTTTGTTTTATGTCACTACATCTGGAGGTTTATAATACAAAAATATGCAGCCAGAAAAACAAATGAACAAATAACTACCCAACCTCTTTCCATGTTTCCTTTGCGGTTAAGATGGCAGACATTGGAAGAACCATCTGGCACTCAGAGATAGAAGCTACCACTTGACTATGGCAAAATAACGAGATAAAAGCAGTCTGGGTCCCTCGGAGCTGTCTGATCTGTCCTAAGTGAAGAGAAATGTAATTGTGTCTTGTTTACACCTCTGTTAGGTTTCGGTCTTTGTTATTCACCGCAGCGACTAGAGCCTATATCCTCTCTCATGCAAGCAGCACCACCGCCACCATTTTATTTTGTGAGGTGCCCACTGTGTGGTAGGCACGGGACTGCACACATGTTATCTCATTGGATCTTCCTTACCGCTGTGTGGAGGTGGTTAGTCGCATTATTCCCATTCTGCTGAAGAGTTAACTGAGCTCAGAGAAGTTCAGTAACTTAGCCAAGATTTTGGAGCTAAATGTAGCAGTGACGAGTTAAAGGCCAATCAAAGGGGCTTCAGAACCTGAGCTCTTTTGTTTCATTCTTCTGCCTCACCAGCAATTCAGCTCAAGCTTTCTATCCCAGATCTGGGGAGTAAGCCTGTAAAGAGAAGAGGCAAGGGGATGAACTGTCTGCAGGAGTCACCTTGGCAGGAGAAAGGACAGCTTATGTGCACCCTATTTTTTCTTAGCCATGGGTGTACATATAAATAAGCATTTCTTCTTCCAACCAGAACAACAGAACATATAAATATGCATTTATGTGTATATTTGTAATATATATATATAAATATATATGTAATATAAATATCTCTGCCGTTCTTTACCACATGCTGTGGTTGGTGTTTTGCATATATGCAAATGTGGAATGTATATATATATATATATATATATATATATATATATATATATTTACTCACACGTATGTGCATACACTTACATTCCTGCACACCTCCTCTCATGGTGTTGCATCTTGGGATGCTGTAACTCAGTAGCTGCTTCTAATCCAACATCTAAAAATAATTCAACAAAACCCTCTTACAATGCTAGTTTTAGGTGATGAGGCACAAATGGAATAGTATGAACTCTTTTCAAAAAAGGAAGCCCAGGTGTGCCTGGGTTGATCAGTCGGTTAAGTGTCTGACTTCTGCTCAGGTCCTGATTTCACGGTTTGTGGGTTCAAGACCCACATTGGGCTCTGTGCTGACAGCTCAGAGCCTCAGATTCTGTGTCTTCCTCTCTCTCTCTCTCTCTCTCAAAAATAAATAAACATTAAAATGTTTTTGAAAAAGGAAGCCAAAAGAATTTTATTCATGCCTGGGAGATATTACACATAATGCTATGTTGTTGGGAGAGAGCCACATAATCTCATTTAGTCCTCACAACAATCCTAAGGGTAGGAACTGTTATCCTAGTACAGATTAGGGAGCAGACACATAGAAAGGTCAAGTGTTTTTCTAAAGGTCACACAGCTAGCAGTCCTATTTGCCTGCAGCAGGATGATGAGGAATAAGCTGTTATTTGCTTTTCAGTATGAGTGAATTTGTTGTACCAATTCATATTTTATTTATTGATTTGCAAGAAGAAAACACTGCAGATGATATCTTAATTATAGTTAAAATACAAGGTCAAAGATGTTCTTGACATTTCTTTTTAAAGGTGGTAAAAACTGTGGTGCCTGGGTGGCTCAGTCGGTTGGGCGTCCGACTTCAGCTCAGGTCATGTTCTCATGACCTGAGGTTCGAGCCCCGCGTCGGGCTCTGTGCTGACAACTTGGAGCCTGGAGCCTGCTTCCGATTCTGTGTCTCCCTCTTTCTGGTCCTCCCCCACTCACGCTCTGTTTCACTCTCTCAAAAATAAATAAACATTAAAGGTGGTAAAAACTGCCTATGATTTAGTTAAGTGAAATCTACATGGTAATGTTCACTATCTTCCAATGTTTGAAAGTTGCAAATCGTATGAAAGTAGTACAAGGAATATCAAAGTGAATTATGAAATGGTACAAAATAAAGAAAAACCAGTCATGGTTTTAGGAAGGGAAATTCTTATTTGCCATACCTAATTAAGTAGTCTTTGAAGCAAGAGCTAAGAGAGTTGGGTCATTGAGGGGATGTCAAACAGAACTAAAAAGGCTTGCAAGAGCCAATCCCGCCTCAGATGAGCAGGGGATTCACTCCTTGACTTTCCTGCCTCTTCTTTCTCAGTTTTTGTGGTTCTATCCAGAGACATAAATGTTTCATGTGAACTGTTGTTTATATTTGGCTAGAACGTGAGATTTCCATGCCTTACTTTTCAGTAAGGGGATGTCAGAAGCGTGCTCCCAGACTCTTGTATTTCATTCTCACCAGGCATGCAGTGTATTCCAGATAGGTACAAACTCCTATTTTTCACTGAGCCCTAGGATGAAAAGAGTATGAGTCGGCTTCATAAAACCTGGGATGTGTATGTGTGTGTGTGTGTGTGTGTGTGTGTGTGTGTTTGTATATTTATGGAATTCTCTCAGTAACACACTAAATAGGTACCAGATACCATTGTCTGTATGCTCAGTGCAAACGGACTTTATTATATCATCTGTACCTTAGCTCAGGCTGCTATAACAAAGTACCATGAACAGGGTGGCTTGTGCATAACAAAAATTTATATCACACAGTTCTGGAGGCTACAAGTCCAAGATTAGGGTGCCAGCATTCCTGTATCCTCACATGACAGAAAGAGAGTGCTAGAGAGGTCTCTGGAGTCCCTTATATGAGGGCACTAATTGCATTCATGAAGGCTCCACCCACATGACCTAATTACCTCCCAGGGGCCCCATTTCCTAATAACATTGGGAGTTAGGATTTCAACATATAAATTTTGGGGGGGGACACAAACATTTAGTCCATTGCATTCTGTTTCTCCTTGGTTCTAACACGTGTCCAAGCATTAATGGGACCAATCAATTGTTTATAGAACAATAAAGAACAGTTATGGATGCAGTGCATCAGATAGAATTTTCTTGAATCGACCATTGCATCATATGATTTGTGAAATATCCTATAAAAATTTGAATTTCGCTAACTCTGGGCTTTAAATCAAGGTCACCAACAGTCCAAAGTAAAAATGAAAGCTGGCAGAAAATTGCTGGCTACAAATTACCTAAAGTACTGAAATGATTTTGGAGAAAAATGTCTTGCTAACCCTTTCTGTAGTTAAAAAATTTTAGGCCCACACTTTCCAAAGTTCATTCTATAATAAAAGAAAATAAGTTACAGGTTTAGAATGCTACAATTTGGAGTCATTTGGGACTTGTGGGCTTCTAAAGCACATGAGGTTATTAAAGTACACTTACAAGCAATACAAGTCCTTAAAGAAGTATCAAGCACTAAAGTCATTCACCACATTTCTTCTCAAACAAATCCTTACCTTGAATGGTTATAGCTTATGACTCGTTAATGGGTCCCTACCAGGAGGTGCCCAAACTACTTTGTCAGCCCTTCCAGGCTCCTTTCCACTTTTCTAGCTTGCAATGTATTTATTGAACATAGACTATGAGCTACGTGCAACAAGAAGCTTTAAATATTAAGATGTGACTCCTGTCCTCAAGGAATATTCAGCTCTTCAGATGAGGAAATTAATTAACACTGGTTATATTAGTTATCTGTTGTGAGGTAACAGATTACTTCAAAATTTAGCAGCGTATAATAATAAGCATTTATTTCCTCACATTTTTTTGTGGGTCAGGAGTCCAGGCACAGCTTAGCAGGGTGGGTTGGCTCAGAGTGACTCATGAGGTTACAGTCACACGCTAGCTGGGGCTGCCGTCAACTGAAGGCTTGACTGGGGCTGGAGGATCTGCCTCCTGTCTCTCTTGTGTAGCCATTGTCAGACCTCAGTTCCTTGTTGGCCATTGGCTGTGTGCCTCAGTTTCTCGACATGTGGACCTCTCCACGGGCTTTCTGAGTGTCTTCACAACATGGCAGCTGGCTTCTTCCAGACTGCTCATCTCTGATGTGGTGCACCATCATTTCTGCAGTATTATACACGAGGTAGATTCCTGACCAACTTGTACAATGACAAGGACAGTACTCAAGGCTGTGAATACCAGGAGATGGCGATTATTGGAGACCACCTAAGAGGCTAGCTACCAAAGAGGTTTTTCTAAATATGTTTCCTCTTGAAGAGTACCATTGCCATTACCCAGTTTCTTAGTGTAAAAACATTGGACTCATTTTCTAGAAGCTCTCTGTTATTTATGAATATTATCCTATTAATTACTACATTACAGAACCTACTATCGTTAATATCTTTTGCATCTTTCCTTATTGTTATTGCTGTAGTTATGGCCCTTAGCATCCATTGCAAGGACAGTTTTAATGATAGTCTCTTGTCTTATTTCTCTTTTAAGTAGGTCGAACTGTTTGGACTTGTCATTTTTGGAGTCAATTTTGGCAGTGTATTAGTCAACTTGGGCTATCATACACTAGGAGGCTTAAACCTCAGAGACTTATTTTCTCACAGTTTGGTAGGTAGAAGTTCATGATCGGGGTGCTAGAATGACCAGGTTCTGACAAGGGTCTCTTCCTGGCTTGTAGATAGCCACCATCTTGCTGTGCTTACATGGCCCCTTCTTTGGGAACATGCAGAGAGAGAGAGAGAGAGAGAGAGAGAGACATAAAGGTAGAGATCAAGGGATGGAGGGAGGGAAAGAGGAAGGGATAAAATGAGAGAGAGAGAGAGAGAGAGAGAGAGAGAGAGAGAATGTTCTGGTGTCTCTTCCTCTTCTTATAAGAGTACTAATCCCATCACGAGAGCCCCACCCCCATGACTTCATCTAAACTTAATTATCTCTCAAAGGTCTGGTTTCCAAATATCATTACCTTGAGTGTTAGGGCTTTAACAGATGAATTTTGATGACAAGATTCAGTCCACAGCAGGCAATTTCAGATGATTCAACCTAATCCTTGTTTGCAAGAATAATACATGTTCATAATAGTAAATCAAAAATACAGAAAGATAGAAAGATGAAAATAAAAATTACCAACATCTCCACCACTTGGGGATAGGCAGAAATTACGTTTTTATTTATTTCCCAGTTTTTAAATGCATATACCTTTGTGAAGACTGAGCACATACTGTATGTTTGATTTCATGTTGTTTTTTTCATTTAACAGTATTTCTCGGGCAATTTTCCATGTCATTGAATATTTTTAGAAACATTTTAAATGGCAGTGGCGTATTTCATTTATTTGACCATTCCTTTTTTTGTTGAACATTAAAATGGTTTCTAATTTTTTGGAAACAAGGCTGTGGGAAGGAGTATCACTGAACAAATACTGGTCTACCTCTCTATTCTCTTACTGTAGATTCCTGGAAATAGGATCACTGGGTCAAAAGGCATGAACTCCTTCCTGTATTGACCTTTCAAAAGCTCAATTTGATTTACATATTGCAAATAGTTTTGGGGAAATTTACTCATTTATCATACCATGGGGATGTGTATTACTACCACAACGACTCTTGCTACTGCTTATATCTTAATTTAGTAATTTGATAGGCCAGAAAAAGTGATCTAATTGCTAACAGTGATCTCCTTGCTGATCTCCTTCTTGGAGTTATATCCAGTTCCAATCAAGCCTCCACAGTGCTTCTAGAGAGATTTTTCTCTAAAATTCAAATTTGATCATATCACTTGCCTGCTAATGTCAATCATTTGCTCCCCATTGTTTAACAGGTCAAGCCTGACATGTACAGAATGTTTCATCAGCACTTTCCCTATATGGCTTTTGCCTACATTTCCAGTTTCTCTCTCTCTCTCTCTCTCTCCTCTCTCTCTCTCTCTCTCTTTTACTTCCTCTCTGGTAACATAAAACTATTTACAGTTCTCTAAAATGCCTTGTTTTACAATTCTTTTCCTTTTCTTGCATGTTGTCTCAGTCTTGAATGCCAATCCCTCTTGGCCACCAGTTTTCACAAAGTCTGTTTAGAGAGAAGGCGGGAGATGGATGGAGTGTTCCATTCCTAAAACTGGAAGTGCTCCTGTGAACAGCCCTATCCTGGATCTTCTTACCACCATCTCCACGGAGATGCATTCCAAGTCCTTTACATGGCAACTACGCTTCTGCTGTCTGTAAAACTCTCTATATCACGGTGTGCCTTCTGACAATAATTTCTTCCAAGCAGCTTCCATACAATTTTTGTTGTTTCTCCCTGGCTGCAGTGGTGTGTATGCTGCCCTTCATAACTCCAAAAGAGATCTTTCAGTCTCTGTTTGCCCGACTTCGTCTTCTCAAACACTTCTTGAAGGCACCCCGAACTTCTGTAAAACTTGCAATTTGGTGTCTAACATGGTGCTGTCACTTCGTTATGCATTGTTAAGCACTGCGTGTCAAAAACGCTTTTGAGGACACAAAATAAATTGCCAGTACTCAAAATAATGGCAGAAAGAGAAGCAAAAACATGTACACTTGACCCTCGAACAACGTAAATTTGAACGGCATGGGTCCACTTACAGATTTTTTCTAGATAAATACCGTACAGTACTATAAATGTATTTTCTCATCCTTAGGGTTCTCTTAATAACATTTTCTTTTCTCTAGCTTGGTTTATTGTAGGAATACAGTATATATAACACAGAACATACAAAATGTGGTTTAATTGCTTGTTTGTGTTATTGGTAAGGCTTCCAGTCAACAGTAGGTTATTAGTCGTTACGTTTTGGGGAAGATAGGTTTACCTGGATTTTTTACTGTACAGGGGGTTGGTGCACCTCACCCCTGCGTGGGTCAAGGGTCAACTGTTGTATAGAACACTCTCAATGCAGAGGTGAATGATGGTGTGCAATAATGGAGGACTCGCATTCATTGGCTGAGAGCGTCTGGTATACACTGCTGTGTTAATGCTTACTAGCTACATACCTATAAAAGTACTCAAGGGGCATAAAATGTTTATTTGCTTATAGTACACTTTATTATATTGTCATTATATATTTACATATTTTTAAAGATGTTATTTAAAGATATTAAAGAGAAAATAGTTTTTTTTAAGAGCTAGAATTGAGGGGTGCCTCAGTTGATTAAGCGTCTGACTTAAGCTCAGGTCATGATTTTGCGGTTCATGAATTTGAGCCCCCACATTGGGCTTTCTGCTGTCAGCATGGAGCCTCCCTTGGATCCTCTGTTCCCCTCTCTCCTCCTGCTCGTGCTTTCTCTCTCAAACACACACACACACACACGCACACACGCACACACACACACATAAAAAAAAGAATTAGAATTGAATGCAGTGTTGTTACACATGGTGGGGTATAGACCAAGTTGCGTTCATAAGTTAAAGCAGTGCAAGTGGTATCTGCTCTAGGAAATCTTTTCTGACACTTCCATTCTCTGTGCCTCCTTTTGTATGATTGATTTGTATTGATTTGTGATTTGTTGAAAGGTTGAGGTGATTTATGATAAATTACAAATATCATCATCGTGACCATACTTTGACTGAATCAAGGAATCACAGAGTTGGATGGCATCTCAGATGTCATTTCGTCTAACCTCTCACTCAGCAAAAGTGATGTTGCTGGGAGAGGGTCACAGGATGCCTACTAGGATGGCTTTCATTGTTAGAAAAGTTATCCATCACATTGTATAGGATATTTCTCTGAATGACAAGCACTTGTTGGTCTGAGTTTTAACTCTACAGAACGCATCCTACCCGTTTTTCACAAAATAGACCTTCCCAGGGTTGAGCCAGCAGGCATATCCTGCCTTCTCTTTTCCAGGCTAAGCATCTCCAGATCCTCAAGTGACTGGAGTATGCTTCATGCATAGTTTTGGTGCCAGGTAGAGCAGAGGCCAGTGTGGCTCTAGTTCTGAGAATCCCTAAGTTACAACTGAATAAGCCCTTTCATTTCGCTTTCCTATTCTGGGTAGTTTAAGAGTGTATCTGTCCACTGAACTTTATGAATTAGCCATGACTCTTTTGGCTGCAAGTAACAAAACCTTAATTCAAAGAAACTTAAATGAGAAAAGGCTCATTGAACTGGCAAATCTAAGGGGTGGCTTTAGGCAAAATTGGATTCTGTAATGCAATGACTGCTGGGACTTTTCCTCTTTTCATCTCTCAGCTCTGCTTGCCCCTGTTTGACCTAATTCCTAGGTGGGCAGGGTAGCCAGCAGCCCCACATAGCTATCATTATAGCTTGTTATCATAGACGAGGAGGGACCACCTCCTTCAGTCTCTCTCACAGAACACCTGAAAAGAATGGCTCAGCTTGGGGCATGTGCCCATCCCTGAACCAATCATGTGGCCGAGTGGCTTGGAATGCTTCTGTCCAGCTTGTTTTCTGTGAACCACCCTCTGCACCCCCCACGCCGCGCCCATCACCTTACCTTTTGGTGGAAGGAACCAATATGGTCAGCTCCATCAGAGCCACTCAGAATGAGAAGGATTACTGCGGGATAGGGTCAGGGTTGGTTACCCAAAGGAGGTGATGCTGGGGAGGAAAGCATGTGTCTACCGAGTTACTTAACAGGCTACTCAAAAAAGGCCATGGCTCAAACATTCAAAGATCCAAAATGCAGAAATGTTATGGCTGGATAAAAACAGATGCAGTGGTCAGATGGACCACCTTTTTATAATATGCAGCTCATTTTCGACTCAAAGTTTCCTCCAAGGTGCCTTCCACTGTATCAGGACTCAAACCACATTTTACTGTAATATTGAGAAGTTGCCTTCCATGTGCTTAAGCTAATATTTTGAAAAAAAAAATCACTTTTCCTCAGGAGCATGTATATTGGGTTACAGTCATAATGGTTGCTTGCTTACATGTCCTAGTTATACTTCATTGTTTGGGGCAAGGTCATACATTCTGTTCCATTTCTAAACCTATTCCGATGTGAAAGATTCCCTGTTGTGAGACTCTTCTTTATGATATTTAAAAACTACATGGAGAGATGGAAGCTGAGCTAGATTAAAGTTGTACAAATCTGATTAACATCATCTGCTCTGTTTCAAAGGTCAGGTGCACTCAACGAATTTACTTTGAAATTATTTTGTTTATTTTGCGGGCATATACATCATGAGCTTTCTAAAGGTCAAAAGTAGAGTTTGTTCTTGGATTCTAAAGCAATCTGATTTCCATTTACAGTATGCTTTGGTGACCCTAAATGCAGAAGCCGGCCCAGTTAAGTCATACTTCCAGTGTGTGTTTGGTTTAATTTTCTCATGAAGAAAATCCCTGCTAGATTAAGGCAGTGCTGAAATATCATTCCCCCTAAATTGCTTTTATTTCCAACTAGGTTCATAAGAGAACACTACTCATAAATGACACCTGAACTGTGAATGTTGGTTTCATGCCCATTCTGTTTTCAAACACACGGGAGCATCTTCGTCAGCTTGATTCTTAGCTGGAAACTAGAGGCAAGGTCAGAAAAGGTAGGACTCCTGGGTTTGATTAAAATTTACCTGGTAGGGGTCCTGAAGCTTTATTAATTAAAGTGTGTTACTGTTTGTTTTTTGGACACGAGGCTCCAATAAATTAGAGTCTTATTTACTATTCAAAAAATCAAGGATCTAGTTATAAATGAACTAGTTTTCCATTAATTATTTTAAACGATTATTTTTCCCTCACCATATGTACTTTACCAAGATAAAAAGAAAATCTCTCAGAGTATTTTGTATTCATGTTCATTAACATTCTGGTGGAATAATAAACCTCAAAACGATTCATGTATGAATCAGTGAGGCATGGCTAATTACAGTTTTCAGCCACATAGCCAATAACATCCACCACAGAACACGGCATCTGTTAAATACATCTCTCCGAATTTTTGTTGGGGGAGAGTGGTAGGAAATAGGGAGGTTGGCAAATTACAATTTTAGAATGTCTAAATATTTTAGGGGCTTGCACATTATAAATCTCTTTCAGGCAAGTATTTACCACAAGCATGACATCCTGTTATCAAAACAGACAAAAACCCCACAGATTCGTTTTAAAAACAAAATGAAACAAAACAGAAACAACTCTAAGTCCAGAGAATGGACCGTGTTCTATAAGAAAACAGAAGAACCTTTTTGGAACATTAGGGAATGTGATTTACCATAAATTTAAAAAATATATTTTATACTGAATTTTAGAAATGAATTTTCCTATTCCTTAAAAAAGTCATCTCGATACTATGACTTTCTCCAATCCACAAAAGATATTTAAAAAACGAAAATCTGAAAAGCATACAGAGGACACAGAAAAAGTTGAATGTCATGACTAAAGCATTCAAACTCAGAAGCAATTTTGTAATGCACACTCAAAATCTTTTCCATTACTTTTTTTGCTTAAAATATTTTCCCTTAATACAATCCATCTTGTTGAGCACCCAAAGACTACAAGAATAAATTCATTAGAGTCCACATTTATTTTATTTTTTAATTTAAACTAGTGTTATTTCAATGCCATAACTAATACATGGCAAAAAAAAAATATTGGTCAGAAGTTCAGAACTGTATAAAGTCGAATAAAAGATACTCTTGCCACAGCCACGCCATCTCCTTTCCCCAACCATCGTTCACAACTATTTTGATGCTCCCAATTTCCTACCAGAGGTGCAGGTATAGGTCCACAATCTCTCATTTGCAATGTCAAAATCCAAAAATTTTGAAAACCAGAAGTCTGGCCTATTTATAGCATTTGATTATCCCATGTATGTTTTGTTGCACAAATGTCAACGTTTGATGACAGGGTCCTGTTCTAAGGCGGCTGTAGGAGTGGTAGACACTAGAGATATAATGTAGGCATATGTTACCTCTTCTTTTTTTTTTTTTTGACGTTTATTCATTTTTTGAGAGAGAGACACACACACAGAGTGTGAGCGGGGGAGGAGCAGAGAGAGAGAAAGACACAGAATCCGGAGCAGGTTCCAGGTTCAGAGCTGTCAGCACAGAGCCCGGCGCGGGGCTGGAACCCACGAACTGTGAGATCATGACCTGAGCTGAAGTCTGACCCGTAACTGACTGAGCCACCCAGGTGCCCCAACATCTTACCTTTTCTAAAAACGGTAAGATTAATTTCCAAAACACACCTGTCCCAAAAGTTTTGGATGAGTGATTATGGACCTTGGTAATTATATGTGTAACACAATCCTTTAATGATTACACAAATAGATCATACTATATACACCATCTGGCAAGTACAGTTATGGAATAGCTTATTATTTTCCCTTAAGGTTTACTGTGGCCTACATGCTCTGACCTCTGGTTACCTTTTACCTCCTCTTGTACGGCTCTTCCTCTCATTGACTCTTCTCCAGCCACGTGGACTGCCTTGCTATTCTTCCACCATGTCAAGCCTGTTCTTATCTCAAGGACTTTGCACATACTGTTCCCTCTCTCTGGAACATTCTTCCATAGACCTCCTCACTTCACTGAGGCCCCCACGCTTCACTGAGATCTTTGTTCAAATGATATCTCTTCAAAGGGGCTTCCTGACCATCCTAGCTAACAGAAGACCACCCATCATCTTCTAGCCCCCCACTCTGCATTTTTTCCTTAGCATTTCTCATCATCCTACCATACATTATAAATTTGTGTACCAATGTATGGTCTTCTCTACCGGAAGTTCCATGAAGGTAGGGATTTTTTATGACTTATTTACTGTTGCATCCCCTAATAACTAGAACAATGCCTGCCATTGGTAGGTGCTCAATAAATATTTGTTGAATGCATTTTTCTATTTGCCTCAAAGTTAAGTAATTCGTTTGATAGTTACAAGGCTCTCAGTTGCTCTTTGGCAAACTAAGAAGTGTGCTTGTGAAACCATCATGAACTGGCTCTTGGGACTCCTCCAGCTGCTTTCCCCACTGCCTTACTTCCACTCTGGATTGTGGACCAATGACTCTACCTTGTCCAAGCTCTGGCACTTTCCACGTGCTGTTACCTCTGCCTAGAACTCCCCTTCTCCTCCTCTATAGGTAGAATTGACTCATTCTGGCATCGACTTCTAAAGCATCACATAGATTTGTTCACTAGTTTATTTGCTTATGGTCTCTGTTCCAGGGCAATATCAGGGTCTGTGTCTGATTCACTGGTGAATCCCAGCCCATTGCACAGTGGCTGGCCCAGAGGAACCCTCCATACATGACAAACTGAGCTGAAGCTTCATCCCACCCTGCACTAAGTCCTCTATGAAAGAAATATACTTTTTAATTCTTAGGAAATGCTTTTAAAAAGTGTTCCCCCCCCCCCAAGAATGATGGAATGCCTTTAAAGCTGCAGTGAAACTAGGCATAATGTGTTTAGAGGCATAATTTCTTGAAAGAGAGTGAGGAAAAATCAGAGCTTATCTTTGAGCCACCCTAGTGAGATCACAGCTTGGACACTGAGCTTAGTTTTATGCACCTTATGTTCTAGGTAACTGGAAGATGATTGCAAAAGATGGCAGTAAGAAGGATTAAGTGTGATTATTTATGAGGCATAGTTAAAAGGAGACAGCATGCATATGTTCACTAACTATAGGGAATAGACCGATCTCTAAATATCTGATGAACAAATCCACCCAAGGAATATATTTAACACAGAACAACAAAGGGATAAATAAGAGGAGAGGGTAAAAAAAAAAAAAAGATAAGGAAAAAATTTACAGAATTTTCAGCACATCACAAGATGGTTCTTATTAACAACCAGATTTCTCCAATAACAGCCAAAAAAGCTAAATGATTATGGGCTGAGAAATTTGTGAAGGAGACGTGAGCATCTGGGTACAGCTGAGTTTCCCAACCTTTGTATGATTTGTATTACAGAAACAATGCATCATTTTTTCCTAATACAATATTTTCTTATTAGAGATGATTTTTCCAAATATCCCCCAAGTTCTGGATTATGACCTATAACATACGGCTGAGATGAATTATGCAGAGAGTTGAACTCTTTGACCTCAAATGCCTTTCTACTTTTGAAATTCTATTTCCATGGTAAGGATTTTCTTGTGGGTCCTGTGTGCTTGAAGAGGATGCTGTTGCGAGGAGTGTTTGACTTAAGTGGAAGAGTATGTGACCACCAGGCTTTCCACATGTTAGGATGGTCTCAAGCTTTGTGATAATGGGAGGTTATTGTAGGGTCACTTTTGTCTCTTTACTTCATGGCTTGGCACAGTGTAATGATTGGTATAATGTTGGACCCTTCTAGCACTTTCCCTATTTACTTTGTATTTATTGAGTGTCTACTATTGAGTAAGACATAAGGAAATTTCATGCATTCAGGGAGCTTACATTTTATTTGGAGGAGATCAATGATAAACAGAAAGACAAATAAATGGTGACTGTAACTTCAAGTAAAGCTATTTGCTGTGAAGAAGTGCTACAATGGACCATGCATAGAGGTCTTTCACAAAACTGTCTTCTTGGTCTAAAGACCACAGTCTGTGTACTTAGTGTTAATTTTGCAAAGAACCCGAGCCCTTTATATGTGTTTCTGCAATATTGCAAAATGAATAACATATTGTCTTCAGGAATATTTCTTTCAATTCCCTTTCCCCCTTTTCTCCATCTCCTTCCTTCCCTTTCACTAAACCCCAGTCCCACTGAAGCCTCAAAGCCCCAGAGTTCCCAGTGCGAGAGGCTTTTGTTGCTCTAGATTTTTGTGTGTGTGTGTTAGTGAGAATTTAGAAAGTACTGTCTATATTAATTGTTCACATGATGAAATATACAAGGTGATAGATTGCTTTTTGTTTTGTTTTTGGTATGTAAGTTTTGAATTATTCTTATTCTGCTAGTGTCAGCAATATGAGCTTATGGTGACACAAAGCCACCTGTAGCAGATCCTCTTGGTGCCCTGCCAGTACCCCCTATTCCCTTGCCATTTCAGGATACACCAGCCTGACTTCAATGGCAGCACCTGGCTGCCTGGCTTTCTCTGGACATTGAGGCAACTCTGCCCTCTCATATAGCATGCCCGAAGAACCAGGGACTTAACTGCCTCTGAAAACAGACTCCAATTACTGACTGATGGGAGTTAGTATTTAAACAACATAGTTCTTTTGTCCTCTGGTGGGATAGCTCAGTCTATGGCATGTGTTTCACATTGTTTCGTATAGTTCCTCAGGAGAATTAAGCTCAATCACCCTTTGTAGTAACATGCTTTTTTGTCTGTCTTCCCTTCCCTATTTCACTTTTCTATTCTACTGGTGTTTCCTGCAATTACCGACTTGCACTTGAATACCTGTCTCAGGATATACTTCTGGGAGAACTCAAGCTAAGATACCATCTCCTGGCGATTGTTAATCAAGTTGCAGATCAGACAGTCATCCCCACTGATTGTCTTGGCACTTTGATGTTCTGGGTCCACGGCAAGTGCCATGTGTTAATGCTCTTTATGTATGTATATATTGCTGAAGGTCATGGCTGACCTTGAGCCCAGCAAACAGCATAGCTCACAGTTGAAATAGTACGTATATGTTCATACTAGGCTGCCCAACAATGGTTTCATAATCATTAGATACCACTGTTTAAATCCTGAGTATATTCATGACATTTGACTTTTGATTGCTAAGTAGAAGATGCAGTGATAATAGGTTGATACTTTCTCAGAAGAGTCTAGTTGTTGAGCTTTCCGTTTTCACATGGTTCAATGATTCCTTCCACATTTAGTCTGGCTGCCGACACATGTGTTGAAATCTCTCATGCCAGTCAGCCTGAGAAAGGTTGGTATTGCTGAGCTGAGTCTGTGCTCATAAAAGCTAGAAAGAACTGTTGTGTCACAGCAAACAACCCCAAATTGACAGAAGATTAGGCTAGGAAGCCTGAACAGGGGTTATAATTTCTACGTACAAAATTAGTCTCTATACATATTGATCACATTTCTGGTTCATCTGTGATTGTCTTCAATTTCATCTAGTTATTCACAATTCTCTAATATTCTATGTGGCCATGGTGTTTGTGTGATGACCTGTAAATTAACCATAATCCACAGTGACATTCTCTGAGAGCCAAGCTTCCTAGGACATCAGTATTTCACACCAGGACATTTTGTAGGACACCTCGGTACTCTCCATGGGGTTCAAACATCAGAAAGGATGAGAGATCTAAGACTTGGTGTAATCACCTGCATGTAATGAAGCAGGCCAAAGAAACAAGTGAGGAAAAAAAAAAAAAAAAGGAAATGGTGTCAAGGCAAAGTAGGGACATATCTGGGTGTTTGTCCAAGTGTAATTGCTCTTTGTTTTTCCTTAAATGTAAAAGGTGACTGACAAACATATGTTCTTCCTTGGCACTAGAAACGGGAGGAAAGAGAAGGGAAGTAGGCAGTCCTGAATAAGGGAGGTTGCTATAAGGAGCATAGTGTGTAATATCGAGAGTCTGAAGGACAAGATTCTAGTCCCTGTACATGAGCTGCACGACCTTATGCAATTATTTAGCTGTTCTGCAATTTGCAATTGCATTTATTGAAAAATTCATTTTACTTTTCATACTCCTCTAGACCAGGAACATCTTGAAGTTAGGAATTGCATCTGACTTGGTGATTTCTCCAACATCCTAGACTATATTGAGATAATGATTTTGAATTAGAAAAGGGAGCAAGCACAAGGGTCCCATGGCGGTTCAAGATGGATTTAATAAATCTGCACCAAAGAAAGGGAGAATAGAAAATAAAGACTACTCTAGATTTCATTCAATTATTCAAAGTATATTTACTGAGTACCTACTACTATATATACTTTTAGGTGCCAAAAATATTGCCGTGAGCAGAACAAAAATCGTCATCTGCTTAGATCTTCCACTATAGGGGACAAGACGATAAAAAAGATAAATGAATTACACACAGCACTGGGAAGGAAAAGTGCTAAAAAGAAAAACAGCACAAAAATGGTAGAAAGGAAGAGACAAGGGAGTTTGCGGTACAATTTTGGTTAGGATTTCAGGGAAGGCGGAGTGTAGTCTTAAGATGGATCAAGTGAAGGTCTGAGAGCCGGTGTGGCGAGAAAAACATGAGGAAAAGAAGGCTTAAGTAATCAAGAACGATCCAGAGTGAGTAGAGGAAGTGAAAGTAAATCCAGCCGGGGGGGGGGGGGGTAGTTAAAAGGAAGAAAGGAAGTAGGAGGGGAAAAAAAGCAGAATAGCCTTAAGAGTCTTATTTGTCACTTGGAGAAAAAGGAGGCTTGTGCAGTTTATGACAAAAATTCCTTCCCAGAGCGATTCTCACCTCAGTTGCTGTCTTGAAAACAACGTTTCGTACCCCTGAATCAGAGTTACTGACATTATGGCTTCTGATTGGCCCAGTTCAGGATCATACTCTACGCCTATTGGCCCTTGCGTCTGTCCAGACTAGCGGCCATCTTAGGTCCCGCCCTCGCCGCGGTGCCGTCTGGGGATTGTAGTCCCCTCTCCGCTCCGTCTAGTCCGGAGACTTTTTACCCTCCGGTTACCGGGTCCCTCAGGTGGCCACCCCAGTGGGCACACGCCCAGGCGCCGCTTCTGCCCCGCGCTCCCTCCCTCTGCCTTTCACTTCCCAGCTGCCAAGATCTTGGAAGGTAGGGGCAGGGGGCAAGCCCCAGTCGAAGAGTGTTTCTGGGGTGCGGGTCTGGGTTTCCACTGGTGTCTGGTCCTTACTCCCGCAGTCCAGTGGGACGGGGTCTGGCTCGCACAGCTCCTTGAGGCAGGGGAGGTTGCCTGTCCGGAGGACGCTCCTACCCCTTGAACCTTTTCAGGCCCCATTCTGAGCACCAGCCCTAACCCTAATCCGCCCCTCATTCGCTGCACAAAGGGGTAAACTAAGGCATGGGCCACACCAGCGGCTCTAGGGATACCCTGGCACCCAGACCTGGTGGTGTAATTGGCACTAGCCGCTTTTTGAGGGTTTTCCAAGGTCATAGGCAAGTAGCAGAAATCGCTGCCCCAACAAAACTGTTAATCACCCGGCTTTGGGATCCGCAAAGGGAGGGGGCTGAACACGTGCCCAAGAAAGGAGCTAAGTAGGTAGAGGGAAGGTAGTGTTTTGGGAGGGAATCTTACATTTGACATTTTAAAAACACAAAGCACTGGCTTTATGGTGGGGGAACTCATGAGGACTCGTTTGGACTATTTTATGGATTAATGTAGTTTTTTATACAAAAATACGCGGGGATTTAAAACGTGGGTGGGGGGGAGGGGGGAGGGGAGGCTGGTTAGTGGAACTGGAGTTGGAGGCGACTCTCTAGGATCAGATTCTTCTGTTATATGACCTTGATCAGCCACTCACAGTGCTTTATTTGGGAAAAAAGAGCTTAAAGATCTTTACCGAAGTGGCCCAAGGATGCTGGCTGGAGCCGAAAGCTAAGAGAGGTCTTGCTTGTGGAAGTCTGCCACTTGCAGATTTACTGCTTTATTATTTCGGATCCCTCAAGAAATGTGCCGGGGACCAGTAGAAAAATGAGCTCAGTGGTTGTTGTAGAAAGACCCTGACCTATGCTGGGCCTGGGACTACCGAAAGCGACTCCTATTCGCACCTGTTAAGCCGGGTGTGCCTGAACTCTCCCTCTCAGGCTCCATGTTACTGCCGGCGGCCTGAGTAGCGCAGGCGTCTGGGAGTTGGAGTCCTGCCCCCTGTTTCCCGGCGGGCTGGTACTCTATCTCCCAGCGTGCCATGTGGTGCGGCGAGGTGTCTCCTGGGAGTTGAAGTCTCACTTCCAGCCGTTCTGTGGATTGGGCCTTTGACTCGGAACTACAACATCCAGGTGGCACTGCGTTCTTGGCTGGCAGCCTGTGTCCCCACCTGCTTGGAGCTGGGACTAGAGAGAATTGTTTAGGAAAGCAGTTGTTGGGTACTGGAGAGATATAGCTAGTAAAGATGTCTTTTGTAGGTGTCGTCGTCGTTGATTGTATATGCTGTTACAAGTATTAGGGCAGTATTGTATGTGCTTTTCCAAGTGTTAGGGAAGATGCATGCTTTCAAACACAGCTAACACTGGATAATTTAGAGTGTTCCTATTACTTCTTTTTGTAACACCGTACCTGCCATCTGTAGATGAGGAAAAATCTTGAGAAGATGATTTGTCCACATGACACACCTAGTAATAAAATGTAATGCATGTTTATTTATATTTATTACCTTTAGTTATTATAGTTTAATTCTCTCAAATGCTGTATGAGATAACCATTTTATACGCTTTCACATATAAGAAAACTAAAAGTTTTAGTAAAGCAATTAAAGTTAAGCAAATTGTCCAAATTAACTCAGCTAGTGAATAGAAGTACTGGGATTGTGACCCAGTCTCATTGATAGGCTCTGCTTAGAAAAAGGCCGCACCTGAGATGCTGGGGGTGGGGGTGGGTGCTGACTTCGCCTCAGGTCATGGTCTCCTAGTTTGTGAGTCTGACTTCCAGGTAGGGTTCTGTGCTCACAGCTCAGAGCCTGGAGCCCACTTTGGATTCTGTGTCTCCCTCCTTCTCTGCCCCTCCCCCACTCATGCTCTGTCTCTCAAAAATAAATAAACATTAAAAATAATTAAAAAAGAAAAGAAAAAGTCCCCGCCTAACAAAGTGAGCAAACCCAACGTTTCTGAGTACAGAATTTGGAATTTTTACATTATACCATGTTTCCTCTGTAGTCAGAGACTAAATGTTAGGGCTGCAAAAACCTTTGAGATCATTTAAATTTAAGGCAAAGATCTTGGAACAGTTCCTGGCATATAGTAAAAGTTCCACAAATGTTAGCTATATTTAGCTTTATAATACCTTTCTTTTAGAGATGAGGAAACTGGACCAGGTGGTAAAGCAGTTTACCCAAGGTCATAGGGTTGGTTTGTGTCAGAGATGAGACTAGACCCAAGCGATTCATTTCCTAGTCTAGGGTTATTTTCATTCTACCATCAGTCAGCTAGGAGGAGCACTAGATGTGAAGCTGTTTAGATAAGGTTTCCCTCCTAATTTGTTTTTTGTAGGCCATAGGCCAGGACCCATTGTTGTAAAGGCCCTTTTCTTATTGGTAAGGTTGTACTATTTCATTAATTAAGCAAATATTTTTTGAGCATCTTCATATGCCCATCCTCTTTAGGTGCAGGGGCCACATGGATTAAAGGAGCTAATGAGTGAGGGCTGTAAGGACCTTAAAAACCATCTAATTTAACTCCTTTATTTTATAAATGAGGAAAGTGATCTATGGTCTTCATCTCATGCCCTCGTGTCAAAAGCCTCTTGTTTCTGCCAGGAGACAGGCTTCTGGAGGCCTCATAGTACTGTATATGACTTTTCAGGTTCATGATTTCTTTTATTTGGTGTTCTCATCCTGTTCCTATTCCTGGAAGCGTTTGGTGGAATGCTTTAGGAAATATTTCTGCGCTCCTCTCTTTATTTGTATATACATGCAGCTTCAATATGCTCCCTTTCTATTTTGGGAATGTCTTGTTTTGGTTCCCCATGCGTTTTCCCCTTTTTTTCTTTCAGACCCTTGAGAACAAAATCTGACACTGTGTTTGCATTCACACAAGTTACATTCTAACCCACTAGCTAATGTAGGGTATCAGAAATATACACATGCATTGTTTGAATTATGTAAAACTTTAGTTTTAGAAGGCACATTGGCCCTTTCAGTTCGTAGATAATAACGCAGGTAACTTACCTCTTGTGTGTGTGAAAGATGCTTTCTACATAATTAGTTACTAAACTAACGTTTTTATAAATTATCAGCTAAACATTCATAAACAGTCATCATGAGAGATGTTCTCCCCAACCCCTCCTGCCTCCTCCCTACCGCCCGCCCAGCACTCTCCCAGCTAACAGTCTGCTTGTTCAGCTTCCTGCACATGCCTGACCACTAGTAGACACTGAAAAAATGTTTGTGAAATTGCATTCATAAGCATCCCCAAGCTCTGTTCCCACATCTTTTTCTTGAATCTCTTTTAAGATAGAAATGCTTTGAAATATAAGATGTAGCAGGTTGCTTTCCTTTTGGTGTCTACATTGCAATGAAAAAAATCTCAGCCTTTGAGGTCATCTTCCAAGGGGCTGTTTCTTTGGGAATGTCCATGTCTGTGATTTCTCAGACGAGAAAGTGATCCAAATAGCAAAACATAGCAAAGAAGCCATAGAGAGTGGTAGTGTGGAGGCCTATGATTTAAATCCCAGCCTTCCCTCTTAGGGCACTTAGCCCTTGCTTTCTTCTGTAAAATAGGAATAATCAGCATTTGTACCTCATAACGTGATGATAAAGATTAAATAAGGTGATGTTTCTAAGGCTTGGAGCATGTTGTCAGGCACTCAGTAACTAGTGTTCAGTAGATGGCTAGTAGCTCTTATTTTTGTAATAAAAGTAAACAACAGGGGCGCCTGGGTGGCGCAGTCGGTTAAGCTTCCGACTTCAGCCAGGTCACGATCTTGCGGTCCGTGAGTTCGAGCCCCGCGTCAGGCTCTGGGCTGATGGCTCAGAGCCTGGAGCCTGTTTCCGATTCTGTGTCTCCCTCTCTCTCTGCCCCTCCCCCGTTCATGCTCTGTCTCTCTCTGTCCCAAAAATAAATAAACGTTGAAAAAAAAAATTAAAAAAAAAATTAAAAAAAAAAGTAAACAACATATGAAAATATATCACATTTAGTCACGATTTAAACTTGAGGCAGGTGTCTATTTTATAAAAGGATTTGCCATTTGATTTCTTAGAACAGCCAGGTTGACCATCACATGTCAAGTGTGCCCGCAAATTTGATAATTGATCTTGCCAGCACAGTGATACTCTTTGTGTGGGGAGAGAGATAGATAGTCAAGCTTTCGGCTTTACATTGCCTGCTGAGAGGTCCCTGATCTGTGGTTCCATCTATATATTAAATAGATTGAAAAGCGGCCTGCCCTTGTCAGTGAGGGCTTCTTTCTATTTCTGGAAAGGACTAGGCCTATTCCAGGTGTCTCAGGGTTAAAGTGAAACAGTCATCACCCTGCTGGTGACTAACCCCAGGGCAATGGACACGTGGACATGGCAGGTGTCTCTCTAAAGCTGACACCTGCAATAGACATGAGGCTATTGGTTACTGATAAGGAGTGAGTGAGAGAAAAGGGGTGCTGCAGGGGACAGAGAAGGAGAAATGGGGAAGAGCAAAGAGCAGATGGGCAGAGGGAACAGCACAAGCCCTTAGTAGCATCTATTTATTCTGCACATTTATCCTGCACCTAGCTCTGTGCCAGGCACCTCACTGGTAGGCCCTGGAGACACAGCTGTGAATGTGGCTGGCATGGAGTTGGTTGTGGTGGTGGGTGGTGGTTAATTTTAGGCAGAGAAGAGCTTAGAGGAAGAAGGAAGGCGGGAAAGAGGAAGTAGGAAAGGAAGAGTGGGTATTGGGATTTGATGAGTGGAAAGGTCTCTGTGTCTGGGGTATAAAAATCACTGGTTGTGGGACGTGGGGAGGTAGGGCTGTGCTGGCAGCCACCAGCGATATTATTCAGAGTCCAATTACCTGTATTGTAAAAGAATTTTGGACTTTATTCCAAGGGCATTTGGGAAACCATTTATAGTCTTAAGTGGGGAAATGAAGTGATAGGATTTGGTTTTTAAGAGTGTGGATGCAGTATAGATGATGATGAGCTTGTGAGAGAGAATTGTCCAGGTAGACCTGTGTTTTGTTTGTTTGTTTGTTTTAACTCTAATGACCATAGGAATCTCCTGCTGATCATAAGCTGCTGGTTCTGATTCAGTATATGTGAAATAGGCCAGAGATTCAGGCTGATGCCATTGGTCCATGGACTGTACTATGAGGAGCAAGTATTGAGGAAACGTTTGCGCGATCTAGATGGGAGATTGTGGTGGTTACAAGAATGGACTCTAGAGGGGCGCCCGGGTGGCTCATTTGGTCCGACTTTGGCTCAGGTCAGGCTCCCACGGTTCGTGAGTTCGAGCCCCGCTTTGGGCTCTGTGCTGACGGCTCAGATGCTCAGAGCCTGGAGCCTGCTTCAGATTCTCTGTCTCTGCCTCTGTCTCTCTCTGCCCCTCCCCTGCTTGTGCTCGGTCTCTCTCTTTTAAAAATAAATGAACATTAAAAAAAATTAAAAAAAAGAGAGAATGGACGCTAGAGGGTCAAAGACCTGGATTACAGTCTTGGTTTGACACCTTACTTTTAGTGTGACTTGGGGAAAATGTCCTAGTCTTGCTGAGTCTCAGTTTCCTTATTATCTGTGAAATGGAGGTGATGATTCATTCCTGTTTCAGATTTCAAATTGTTGAAATTTTCCGGGAGGTAACCCATAGAGAGTGCTTAGCACAGTAACCGGCAGTCAAGAAATGGTAGCTGTGAATTTGCTCTTACTGTTGTTAATTGATAAGACAACCTCATGCACCCTGCTCCACGTTACCTTGTTTACCATATTTTGAGTACTAGATGGAATAGATCACTCTTCATTGTACAGTTTTTGTCTCCGTCTCGCATGTGATGTGCCAAACTTCTTCAGTCCTTTGGTAAAAGCTGGAACATTATGGGCAACTAGATATATTTCTCCCATGCAATTGAGACTCTAAATTTGATGAAGAAAAAATCTGGGATCCTTAAAGTATCATCTTATATCTGATTAAGAAGGGAATTTGAGGCACCTTGCTTCCTCATGTAAATTTACTTAGCCCAATTATGGTGCTTCCTTCTTTACATAATTTTAACCTGTTTGGATTGATTTTCAACCAGTGGTTCTCAGCCCTTGCTGCAAGTTCAAGTCACCTGGGGCTGGTCCCATCCAGAAAAATTAAATCAGAGTGTGGGAGGGGAGGCAGGCAGAGTCACTTTCTTTTTCAAGTTTCCCAGGTGAGTCTGAAGTGCATTTAGGAGCGACAACCACTGATTCTAACAACAGAACTTCATGAAATGAATCAGCTACAGTCTAACAGGTGAAAGTCCTGTGTGGGGAGGGAAATATCTAGAATGTAGCATTTTGAAGGCTTTGGGCATGAAAGCCTTGTCACAAAGCTCTCCTGGAATTTGATGAACTACAACAATATAGGTTGTGTTCCGGGTTATCTTTGGGGTCAAATCCAAGGCACCCTCCCCACCCCCTGTCCCATTTTGTATCTCTAGTTGTGCTCGCCTGACTTAGGATTCTCAATTTTGTTTCTGGCTGTGTTTCTCTTCCTGCTACTTAGTTTGTTTTATGCCTCATAGCTGGAAAAAAAAATAGTAACCCATTACAATTACGTTCAAAAGAAACTGAGTTACATGCTTTCCTGAGCTGTGGCTTCATTATTGTAAAGGTTTCAACTATTGTTCAGATACACACTACCACCGGTTTTAACCAGTAACATTCTTTAAATTTTTATTTTAAATTTCTTTCTTTCTTTTTTTGTTTTTAATTGAGTAGGCCCCACGCCCACCGTGGGAATGAACCAGTAGCATCTGGCCATTCTCATTCAGTAGCCTGAACCGGAGGCTTCCAGAGAGGTTGCCTATTATAAAGATTTGTTTCCTTTTAAAATTTTTTAGAGTTACCCTCACCCTCCTTTTCAGGGCAGAATAATTAAGCTAATTTGATTAAATACCTTCCATTTGATGGATTATCCGTAGTATTTGGGGACCTTTTCCTTTTAAAAGTTTTTTTTTTCTTATAGAAAGTGTGTATATGTAGGTTTGTTTCTATCTGAATATTTATATTTAAAACCTTGTATCCAGTGTCCAGGAGCATTCTTGGCCTGAATTTCGATTACCCTGCACCACCATTTCTTTTTTCAGCATTTCCTGAGCGTTTTTTACTCACCAGGAGGTCATTTCGCAATTGTAGTAGTTTTCTTTTTCTACTGTGTTGACTTAATAGAGGGGAAAAAGAGAGTGGGAAAAAGTGTTCTTGTTGGAGGGTTTAAAATCCATTTAAAAATTACATATTTGGGGGATATTTTGTACATATGCCAAGGTTTTCTTTTAATGATAAATAAGTGGGAATAGAAGGGGAAAATGAGAAACTGGCTAAGAGGTTTGCAAAAGGCACACCTCGACAGTATTCTGGAACTGAAAGGCTCTTTCTGAGGCTATTTATGTGTTTATTAGTCTTCCTTGTTATGGATTTACCTCTTTTTATTAAGAATCAGATTTCCATTAAAATTCAGTGTATTTTGCAGTTTCTCAGACTCACAGCTATTGGAGCTAAAACCCATCACAGATAATGTGGAAGTATCAGTACTCCCTCATGAGGTTTAGTGCTTGCATATTTTAGTTGAGCACGGTTTGGAGGAGAGTATGGTCTGTAGTCGTTTAATCACTGAAGCATGTGGTGGATGGTAAGAACAAAATTTTCATTTTCTGCAAGGCTTAAGGTCTTCTTCCCATGTCTTCATTTTTGGGAAAAAACACCCGAGAACTCATTGCTGTCTTAAGTCTCCACATTACCAGCAGGACAGTACCTGCTCGGTTGTGCCTGGAGACGTTCTAAGGATGCCTCGGAGCAGGTGTGTGCTGGGAGGACAGGCAGAGGAGGGGGCTGGAACCTGCTGGGGTCAGGTTGTTTGTCTCAGCCCAGGAGCACGGGCGATTCCTGTTCAGATTCTCCCAGGAGTGAGGCTGGTGGATAGAGAGGTAGTGGTCCCAAGGAGGGTAGGAAAAAGCAACCCAGACGGAGAAGCAAAGGCAGAGAGCATGGAAGGGGTGTAACAACAACAAAGATGGTCAGGTGGAGGGGGGGATGGAAAGTTTTTTTGTTTTTACAAATATCTGTGTGAATGGTGCCCTCCTGAGCTGTGCTGTGCCCTGCTTGCCTGGTTATCACACGGAGGGGACCTGATGAATGGAGGTGCTGGCACCTTCAGAAGAGGGGAAGTGATACTGAGGTACAAAAACAGCAGGTGGCCACTGCCATGTGAAATCCCAGTTGCTGGGATCTGCTGGCTGAGTGGGTACGAGCAAGGCCAGAAGCTTCTGCAGCCAGTGACCACAGATGAAGGTTGCAGCTGAGGCCCTCTCTTGGCCCCTCCAAGCAGGACAGAAAGCTTCTTCTAAGCCACTCCTTCCTCTAGGCTCTTGAACTTCTGAGAGGCAACAGGCCAGCTCTTCCCTGGCCTGGAGGAGTTAGCTGTGTTGGGCTTACCAATGCAGATGAAACAGCTGGGTGCAGCTCTCGTGGGTTGGGGACTGGCTGGAATGATATGGAAAGGTCCTGGTGGGGCCAAAAGCTCCTGCATGTCTCACAAGCTCCCAGGTGGTACAGATGCTGCTGGTCCATGGGCCACACTTAGAAAGCAAGGTTCTAGTTCTTTATGGCTCCTCCCATGCTACCATTCTGTTGTGATGCGATGAAGAGCGTTAGGAGTTCGCAAATACATAGGGCAGTCTCTTACAGGCTGAGGGTGATCTTCGGGAAGTTGTGTTGCCTTGCAGAATTTTATTTTCTTCTATAAAATGGACATAGTGAGTGTGTATCTCATAGGAAGGTATGAATAAAATGGGATAATCTATATAAAATATTAGCATGAGTACCTCTCTTATAATTTCTTAGTAAATGTTAGCTTTTATTTTTATTATTGTTATTATATTTTACATTTTTATTATTTTTGAGCTCAGAGACTCAGATCTGTAAACCCAAGGCATGCGGCTTTACCGGGTATGAGATGTGGACACATGGACAGGTCTTGATTCGGTCTGTTTCGTCGTCTTTAAAATGGAACTTGTAACAGTCACTGACTCTGCATGTTGTGAGGGTTGAGTATGTATAAAACTCTTGGCATGTGTTAACTACTCTTATGCTTATGAATACTAATCACTGGATTTGGGGGGTCTACACAGCAGCTTCTGGTACCCTGGGTTGGCCAGGTTGCTGTGAGTCACTCTTGGTGTGGTAGGAGCTGCCTACACTAGGGACAGGTAAGTGGAGAGTGGGACCAGGATCTGGAAGTAGGTGATGTCTGGAAGTTAAGGTAAGCAGGCAGGTGGAATGTGGGATGACAGCCTGGTGACAGGTCCGGTAGCAAATCCGACTCAGTGCTGAAGTTTGCTCTGACCATGGACCTCACTGGGCTCTGCCTTGACAGTCTCTAACTTGCCTGGTACCCCAGTGTCTGTACCTAATCTCCAACTGTATTCTTGCCAGTTCCTGGTTGTGAGTCATTTCCTTGCTCATCATTAATTAATTCACTCCACATTCACGGAGGCCTTTTTCTTCGGTCTCTGTAGGTTAGTTCCTGTGTTTTAGCTTCCTTGACTTATACTTTTTTTTTATAGCTTTTATTTAACCTCCATTTTTGATTGGTGCCCTCTTTCCTCTGAAGGAAAGGAAGCTCTCTGAAGGCAGGAGTAGTGGCTATTTTGCTAATGCTGCCTCCCATCACCTGGTCCTACCTTAGAACTCGATGTTGAACTTTGCACTGTGCCTCTTACTTCTGGGCTCTGCTCCATTACTTCTCTGGTTAGCTGAGTCTTGGTTGCACGGAGGGTATAGGTAAGTGAAATCTGTTGAAGTCCTGGACCTCAGCCCCCTTACTGCTTCTTGAATCGTACAGCCTCCCCTTTCCTCCCTTTCCTGGAGAGAGTGCCTTGTTTATTGTGTTAATACTGTGTATTTTCCCTCTTCAGAAGTTTGCTCCCTGAAGGCATGGACCTTTTGTAGTACTGTTTCTTGCTCTTTCTCCATGCATAAAGCAGCACAAGGCCTGTGGTGGACAGGATGAGTTATGTCTCATCCTTACCATCAAGATCTGAAAGTCTGGGTTACCTTGAAGGCTGCTGCTCCATGCAGGTGATAGGAATTTTCAAATGCTGGGAGTCAAGAAGGGGCTCATAGGAAGGGAGTAGAGACAAAAACCTATTCTCTGGCTCTGAGGACCAACTCCTGTCTTTGCTTCTCATTAGCCGTGTCATCTTGAGCAAAGGACTCAACCTTGCTGCATCTCGCTTTTCTGTAAAACAACGATAATACCAGTTAGCTCTTAGTTGTTGTGAGAATCAAGTGAGATGGTTGCTGTGAAGCATGCCCTTGCATAGTGCCTGATATGTAGCCACCATTCAATGAATATTACCTTGATTGGTGTCATTAAACCTGGGATGTTGCTCTGTCTACTCCTGCTGGTTGGTAGTTGCACATGGGTTCCAATTTTCACTTTGAAAATCAGGGCTACATCCTTCCCATAGTACTGTGTTATTAGTGGGCTGTCATATTCCCTTTGGTCATCAAGTAAGCGTAGACGCCATTGGTTCTGGCCATATAGAGTTTGCTGCAAATGTTGGCAAACAACAACCCAGGATTCAACACAAAAAATAAATGCTGGTTGATGTTAAAGACAGAGGAATAGAGATCAGAAGACAAACACATCCACCGTACTGTAATATTTAAATGCCTTCTCATAAACACTTAAGATTCTCATTAGTCCAACATCAGAAAAATGATAAATATTAATATTTGTCATCAAAGGGAAGCTTAGAAATCAAAGTTTAGTAAACAACTGTTGTATTTCAAGGATTACATAATACTGAAGGAATTTTAATTCAACACGTCCAAAATTCTGTTTTTAAAAATTTCTCTTATTTGTTTTTTATCCATTGCAAAAACTAGGAAAGGCATGCATTTAGTTGGAAAAGATTCAGGGGACTTGCTCATTTTGATCACGTTTTCAGAGACTTAGGTTATGTTCGTGTCTGGTGTCTACAACAGAGACCCACATGTGCTAGAGCCACTCTCCTTCTCCAGATCTCCAGTTCTGCTTCAGGAGAATCATAGTGGAAATTGGCTCCTATTAGATCATGAAAGGGCACTGCGAGCTCCCTGTCTTTGGCTGTGGATTCCTTTCCCAAGCTTTTCTGCTCTTGCCAGTTCTGAATGTGCCAGAAGTATGTGCAATAGTCCCCAGAGTCAGCAGGGAGCAGGGGGAGAGGCAACAGGCTGACATCATCACTCTGAGGCAGTCAGGCTTTCCTTTCCTGTTTTCACAGAGTCGGGCATGGCTGACTCCGTGTGACAGGGTCTCATCATGTCACCACAAGGATGTGGTGCAGGGAGTCAGGGGACCTAGGTTTTAGTTGTGGCTCTCACTGCCTTCTGCAAGTCTTATCCTCTCTCTGGGCCTCCCTTTCCACATCTGTAAAGTGAGGGGGCTTGGATCTGGTAATTCTGAAGTCCTGTGCCTCTCCAATGTCCTATAACCTTAGGGGAGACCTTTAGGAATCTGCTAAGCCCTTCCTTGTTCTGTCTGCAGAGGGGCACTTGCTTGGAGTGGCTGGTTTTGGGGCCACACGAACCTATATCTTGCCTTAGCTAATTTACTTTAGTTCTTAGTTTCTTATCCATTATTGGGAATAGTACAAGGTTGTCCTAAGCATAAGAGATGATGTTTGGAAATCCAGTGCTGTGTTGTTATTATTGTTATGTTATTATTGTTATATATTATATTTATATCTGGACTCAGGACTTTTCTGTCTCTTTGTGACTCAGTTTCCTCATCTAAAAAATGGGAATAATAGGGGTGCCTGAGTGGCTCAGTCAGTTAAACGTTGGACTCTTGATTTTGTCTCAGGTTATGATCTCACGGTTCATGAGATCAAGCCCCGCTTCGGGCTCTGTGCTGACAGGGCGGAGCCTGCTCTGGATTCCTTCTCTCCTCTCTGTCTGCCCCTTCCTTGCTCATGCACACGTGCTCTTTCAATGTAAAGAAATAAACATAGAAAAAATGGGAATAATCAGAACGTACCTCATTGGTTAATTGTGAGAACAAGATAATGCATGAAAATATGTGGGATACTTCCTGGTATATAGTAAGTACCAAATACATGTGAGTGATGGTTTTAGCTATCATTTGTATTATTAGTCACAATACCAAGAATGAAGGAGTGCTTTTTGTAAAGAATAAGATAGGAAGAGGCAGGGGCGCCTGGGTGGCTCAGTCGGTTGAGCGCCCAACTCTTGATTTCAGCTCAGGTCATGATCCCAGGATCATGGGATCAAGCCTTGTGCTGGACTCCGTGCTGAGCGTGGGGTTTGCTTCGGATTCTCTCTCTCTCCCTCTGCCCCTGCTTACTTGCTCGCTTGCTCTCTCTCTCTCTAAAAAAAAAAAAAAAAAGATAGGACAAAGCAAATGGGAGTAGTTACCTTTTCTAATACACATGCTGAAGCAGATTTTTAGTGGTCTAAAAGATCCACCATTTTCTCTGAGCATCTCATTTAACATAGGGGACATTAAATAAATGATGTCAAGTCTGTACTTAAAAGTCAAATATCTATGTCCAACATGAATTCTTAAAATAGGATGCTGGAGCCTCTTCAGAATCTAATGTTCCATACATACAAAGGTAATGAAAACACTAACTGGAAAAGATATCTGCACCTCCACGTTCATAGCAACATTACTTACAGTAGCCAAGCTAGAGAAACAAGTGTCCGTTGATGGATAAACAGAGAAAGAAGTTAGGGTACGCACACACACACACACACACACACACACACCCTGGAGTATTATTCAGCTATAAAAAATGAGAATGGTTGGACCCTGAGGCCATTATGCTAAGTGAAATAAGTCAGAGAAAGAAAATACTGTTTGATCTCACTTATTTGTGGAATCTAAATTTTTTTTTTTTAATGCTTATTTATTTTTGAGAGAGAGGGAGACAGAGCGTGAGCAGGGGAGGGGCAGAGAGAGAGGGAGACACAGAATCCGAAGCAGGCTCCAGGCTCTGAGCTGTCAGCACAGAGCCCGATGGGGGGCTTGAACTCACGAACGGTGAGATCATGACCTGAGCCCATGACCTGAGCCAAAGTCAGATGCTTAACCAACTGACCCACCCAGGTGCCCCTTGTTTGTGGAATCTAAAACAAGAACAAAAAAAAAAAATCCCACACTGAACTTAGAAAGAAAAGATCAGGTTTGTGTTTACCAGAGCCAGGGGGCGAAGGGAGCGGGGGAAGGAATTGGAAGAAAGTGGTCAAAGGCACAAACGTCCAGTTAGTTATAAGATAAATAAGTCCTAGGCTGTCACGTACCACATGATGACTGTAGCTAACACCTCTGTAGCGTATACAGGCAAGTTAAGAGATTAGATCCTAAGGGTTCTCATCACAAGGAGAATTTTTTTCCTTTTCTCCCTATTGTATGTATATGACAGGATGGTTGTTAACTAAGCCTGTTGTGATAATCCTTTCACAATACATGCAAATCCAAACATTGTGCTGCACATCTTAAACTTACACAATGCTGTGTGTCACTTATCTCTCAATAAAACTGGAAGACTGATGTATCTCTCGAGGGAGAATGAGGAGAACGGAAGATAACTAAAATGCTTGAATGCAGGTATCTCTGGGGATGACAGCTGGGAAATGGGAAGAAATGAGGCAAGAGTTTTTTTGGGTTTTTTTTTTTTTTCTAAGAGCTGTGTATTGCCATTTGATTTTAATGGTTATATACTTTGCCTTACAATAAATAAATAAAAAACATTTTGTTACAAGTCAAAAAAAAAAAAAAAAGGAATCTAATGTTCCAGGTCGAGGGTCTATCTCCACATATAAGATGAAACCAAATTAGAAGAGAGCTTATTTTTTATCAGATTACTGTGGGTGAGGAATGAAACTCAGACCTTTTTGTGTGGATTCGCTCATTTCATCTTCATGGCAGCTCTCTGAGGCAGATACTCTTACTGTCTCTGTATACACATGAGAAAGCTGAAACTCCGAGAGGTTAAGTAAACGCTTGAGGACACCCAGCTAGCAAGTGGTGAGGCTAGAAGTGGGCCCAGGTCCTGTGATCCAGGAGTTAGAGCTGTATTAGCTGTTGTCCCCAGATGGTACAAAGGTCAGACCTGCTTGATAGCTACTATTTCTGCATAATGAAGTCTAGTGGATCAAGACAAGGATGTAAATGACTTGCTTTTTATGTAAATGACTATGCTTTTATCAATGACATAGCAAATCAGCATTCCTTTATATTGTTTCCAAGATCATTCCATTTTGTGCAAGGGAATGAGCTTCAATAGAGAATAGACTTATTTAAGGAAATGTTAATAATTTCTCAAATTGGCAGCATCAAAACTGTATTTATGGAATTAAAGAAAACATACTGCATTTATATAACGCAAATTTACCTGGAAACAAAATTTCTTTATCTTTTTCTGTATCTCAGCTTGCTGCCGTTGGCCTCAGTCTATTTTTTATTATTATTTTTAAATGTTTATTTTTGAGAGACAGTGTGTGTGGGGGAGGGGTGGAGAGAGAGGGAGAAGGAGGATCTGAAGCGGGCTCCGCGCTGACAGCAGAGAGCCCGATGCGGGGCTTGAACTCACAAAGTGTGAGATTGTCACCTGAGCTGAAGTCCGATGCTTAACCAACTCAGGTGCCCCAGCCTCAGTCTGTGTTTAAAACACAAATATAAATTGTTTCTTGTTAACACCATTGGATCTGCAGGCAGTTATTAGACTAAGTTGGTGTTGATGAGGCCAACATCTTGGTCGGAGGGCCCACATTATTCTATGAAAAGGGGACATTAAAAAAAAAAATCTTCTTACCCGCTGCATAAGAAAATACATTTATTTTAGAAGCTTAAACAAAAAGACAAATGCTCAAAAATAAAATAACATTGTCATTCTACCCCCCTTGTGACTGCACTATCAATATTTCAGTGGATACTCTCATTCCTTTTTTATTACATGTATAAATTTGTTTGTTCTGGTTTCTGAATTTACATAGCACCTTGCTACCTGTTTTTCACTCATCAGTGTATTGAGTGCATATTCCCAGGCCTTAATGACTGCAAAGTACTCCACTGTTAGAACATGCAATTTTCCTTTCTATTCCAATTGTTCAGCACTAGGTTTTGCCCACCTCTCTTTCTGATATATATTAATGAAGAATATTTGCGTGGATGCATCATCACATCCATGATTCTTTTCTTAGGATGCGTTCTCTGAAGCGGAAATGCTGGGTCATCTTGTATGTGGTAGGAGTAGCTACCCAGTTTTTCTATACTTCACACTATAGGTAGTGCTCCCTGGGTGCCTGGACTCCCCACTAACAGCTTCTCCTGTGTTCTGTTTCCCAAGAACTTCAGAGAAGACTATGGAGCCAGAAGCTTGTGAGGTAATTAACATCAGTCTACAGGTTCAACTTGGTGATCACAAGAAACATTTTGGACTATCCATCCCAGCCATAACACGGCCTTCATTATTTAGTATGTTACCCTGTCAGCTCAGAATGCCTTCAGATGCAAGTAACAGCAAATGCAACTTAGAGCGGCTTAAAAAAACAGAGGATTATTTCTTCCACAGAAGAAGAAACCTAGAAATGGTGGGGGAGGGCACAGGTGGGTTGCGGCAGCTCAGAGATGTCAAGGAGATATCTACAGTATTCTTGGCTTTTTCTTACTGATCACTGGATGGCTGTGGTTGAAGGAGACACCTTGCTTGTGTTCAGTGAATCAGGGAGGGCTGAGGGAAGAGAGATGGAAGTGATTCATTTTTGATCCTAGGAGTTGTTAGCCTGATTTTAAAAAGTGATGCTTTTTGCTCTTATTGTAGAAGTAATGTATGACCATTACAGAAAATATATTTCACCTGTAATCTCACCACCAGGAGGTAATCACTGTTCTCATTTTGGTGTTTATCCTTCCAGTTTAGTTATAAATGCACAAAAAAGCGGGATTACCCACTGATGTACTGCCTCATAACTGGAGTTTTTAATCAGCATCCATCTCAATGCAGAGCACCTGGTAAATGCTTTACCAATTTTACTGAAAAATTAATGAATTATTTCAAAAATACTCTATGAATATTTCTTCTGTATTGCTAAGATATTTGTTTTTGGCATACTTTTTAACAGCTGCCTATCACTCAATTGTTTGGATGTTCCATAATTTCTTGGACTGATTATTTTTTCAAAATTTTCTCAAAATTTTAACTATGACAGATAATTCTGTAGTGAACATCTCTGTGTGTAAGAATGTGTGTATGTGTGTGTATATACAAATCTTTCACTTTTTCCTTAAATTCCTTTCCGAAGTCGAATCACTAGGTCCAGGGTCTAATTTTAGAGTCCTTGATGTATATCATCAAATTGCCCTCTTCATATGTATCATTACTGCCTGCAGTGTGAGTTATTATAACCTTGTTTTATTTTTTTTTATTTTCAGTAGACTTAAATGTTTTTCTGAGTAGGTAATATATTCCTATGGTTCAAAAATCAACACAATACAAAAAGAAAGTTTTGCTTCTGCTTCTGTCCCCATACTCCTATCTCTGCCCCCATTTCCCTTAGGGTTGTCACCTTGGTTAGTTTCTTTTAAAATTTTTCGGTATTTTTAGTGTATGTAGGAAAATATGTGTATAAATTACTCTCCTTTTTCTTTCTTTCTTTTATTTATTTATTTATTTTTACAAAAAAAGCAACATGCAACATACACTATTCTGTACCTTACTTTATTTGGTTTGACTGCTGTATAATGTTCCATTATGTGAATGCTCCATAGTTTTGTCTATTTTACTGTCTAGCCTTATTTGAGGCTTGTATCTTTTCAGCCAAACCAGGCCCAAATGAACCGTGATATTCTGGCCCTGCAGCAATACCACTAATCGGAACAGGCAGCTATATCTTAATTTCCCAGACCTACTGCCTGGCCTGCTGCACATTTTGACTTTGCTTCCCAGGGTGTAGCTGGCAGTGTCTGAAGTATTCTAAATGCAAGAAGGGAGAGAGTGATAAAGGTAGGGGTATCTTCTTTGAAAACTCACTAGCCCCCCTAGCTTTGATTGTAAGATTGTTCATGGTCTAGTTTGGGTAAAGAGCAACCCCTCCATTCTTATCCGAGGGGTGGTAGCTCCTATAGGAAATCATGTCCTGCGTACTTTTTAAGGAATTAAATGTCACAGTTCAGGACCCTTGTGTGCTCCTCCAAAAGACTGTAGAGAAGAACCCTTCCTTGCCTGTTCTAGCTTCTAGTGGCTCCAGGCATTCTTTGGCCTGTAGCTGTAAAACTGTTTCCTTCACTTGGCCTTCTCTGTGTCTTTTCCTCTTCTCTCCGACTCGGATATATCTCTTTGGGGGCCACCATTTGGCCCCCTACAAGACTTTGATTTTAGTGCTCTGATTCCAGAATCTGTGCTCTGCTCTGCTATACTGTGTCCGGGGAAGTGCCACAGAAAAAGTCTATTTTCTCTTCCACATGATAAAAGAAAGACTGGAGGTTTCTTGCTCAGTGCTGGATCTTTATTGTCTTGCTCAGTGCCTTGTGCAGAGGAAGTGCTCAATCAAAAGGAATGTCTTTATCAATGAGTGATCCATTGAATGTAAGAAGGCAGGTTTTTGTGTCTCTCATTACTTTTTGCCAGGCTGAATCTCCAGGTACTTCAGTTGTTCTTTATGTGAAGTTCAGAACCCTCCACCATTCTGGCTACACTCCTGGACGAACTCTCTAACTTGGCCAGGATTCCTCTTAAAATATGCCTTCCAGTTTGAACTCTTGATAGGATCTAAGCAACAGGATTCTCTATGGTTTGCATACTGTATTTTTAAAAAAGGTTTTATTTATTTATTTATTTATTTATTTATTTATTTATTTATTTATTTATTTATTTAGAGATGATATGAGCAGGGGAGGGACAGAGAGAGAGAGAGAGGGAGAAAGAGAGAGTCCCAAGCAGGCTCCGTGTTGTTGGCACAGAACACGACACTGGGCTTTGTCTCGTGAACTGTGGGATCATGACTTGAGCCTAAATCAACAATTGGATGCTTAACTGACTGAGCCACCCAGGCGCCTCTGCATACTGTATTTTTTAAAAGTAGCCCTAGTTGTGGGTATGTGGAGAGAAAGGAGTGCTCATGAACTGTTGGTGGGAATACAAACTCTTGCAGCCATTACATAAAACGGTATGGGAGTTCCTCAAAGAATTAAAAATAGAATTACCATATGATCTAACAATTCTGCAACTGGCTTGCTACCCAAAGAATATGAAAACACTAATTTGAAAAGATATATGCACGCCTTTGTTCATTATTTACAATAGCGAAGATGGAAACAACCCAAGTGTCCATCGACTGATGAATGAATAAAGAAGAGGTGATATATATACACAATGGAATATTACTCAGCCATAAAAGAGAATGAAATCTTGCCATTTGCAGCAACATGGATGGATCTAGAGGGTATAATACTAAGTGAAATAAGTAGAGGAAAACAAATACCATATGATCTCACTCATATGTGGAATTTAAGAAACAAAACAAAAAAAGAGCTGAATCCAACAATAGGCTCTTAATTATAGAGACCAAACTGATGGTTAGCAGAGGGGAGGTGGGTGGGGGGGATGGGTGAAATAGGTGAAGGGGGATTAAGAGCACACTTATCATGATGAGCACTGAGTAATGTATAGAATTGTTGAATCACTATATTGTACACCTGAAACTATTAATATAAAACAAACAAACAGGGGCGCCTGGGTGGCTCAGTCGGTTAAGCATCTGACTTCAGCTCAGGTCATGATCTCACGGTTCATGGATTTGAGCCCTGCATTGGGTTCTGTGCTGACAGCTCAGAGCCTGGAGTCTGCTTCAGATTGTGTCTCCCTCTCTCTCTGCCCCTCCCCGGCCCACGCCCTGTCTCTGCCTCTCTCCAAAATAAATAAACATTAAAAACAAACAAACAAACAAATAAAAGTAGCCCTGGCTTGTGTTCATTTTAGAGCAACTGCTAAAGTAATTGCTGGTAATTAGTACATAAAAACATAAAACAACAACAACAATAACAAACTCCCTATACCAGTAGCCCTAGTCGGTCATTGAGTTTTTAGGGCCAAATTCAGCACTCAGTTAAATGCAATTTTGATTGATTTTGGATTCTGAGGATGCATTTTGAGATTGGAAAGAAAATAGTCCAATCGTCACACGTTGGGGTTTAGTGGAAAGGGCAAGCATTCTTATGAATAAATCCAGTTTTCCCTCTCTGTTCCAAGTTGTTAAACCCATGAAAAAAAGTTGTGTGCTGTAAGAGGGATGAATGATGATCCAAAGCAGTTTTTTTTGCAAGAACAAATTTCATGGATTTTCATGACCAAATATTAGAGAAGAGAACCTCTTCCTCCTTAATTTCCACCCTTGGGGAATATCATTGGTGGAGTCTTTTTCTTTCTTTCTTTCTTTCTTTCTTTTTTTTTTTTTTTATAAACCACATTTACCACTGCTTGTGTTAATTTTCATGTTCTTGTACCCTGAACACATTTAGACTCTTAGTGTTGTACATGCTGCAAGTTTCACTGCTGTCAAAACATGTTTTTTTAAAATAACCCATGGGCTTTAACCAGCACACTCAAGATCAATTATATTTTTTTTTTAGGTAAAATCTACCTTAATATTTAGATCAGCAAGAAGACATGGTTATGATTAACTTTTGCCCTTATGTGGTAAGATAGGACTGAGGCATACTAGTGCTTTCCAAAATGTTTCTTTTATTTATTTTTAAGGTTTTTAAAATTTTATTTGAGAGATCGTGAGAGAGCGCAAGCGAGGGAGGGGCAGAGAGAGGGAAATAGAGAAAATCCCAAGCAGGCTCTGCACTGTCAGCACAAAGCAGGGCTAGAACTCATGAACCATGAGATCATGACCTAAGCTGAAATCAAGAGTCAGGTGCTTAACTGACCAAGCTGCCTAGGCACTCCTAAAATGTTTCTTTTAATTACGTTTTTAAAAGAGGGGTTAAAACAGTGAAAAGATGCTGACTCCCAGTGGTGGACTTCATGGCTTCCTCTATTCCATTGTACTTTCTACTGCATCTTGAGGCCTTGGTTTCTTCGAAAGGAAACATTTTGAAAACAAAGGCCCTGTGCTTGGGACTCTTCCCTCTCACCTCTTACCCAACTACTAATTCTACTTGACACCTTAGCTTAAATGTCTCTTCCACAGGGAAATTTTTTCTGACCCACAAGGCTTGGTTAGTTATTTTGTAAGCCCCCTCAGTACCTTGAACTTCACTTGCAGCCTTCATTGCATCCATTTCAATAGCTTTGTTAATGTGTGTCCTTTACCCCACACTGTAAACTCTGCAAGTCAGGGTCTATGCCTCTTTTCAACACTCTACCTAGTTTAGTGTCTGGCTCATAGTAGACACTTGAAAAAGTTTTGTTGACTGATTGGTCAGAGGCTGGAAAAGTCATTTAAAGGCTTATAGGAACAATGCTTTTAACAATAGTTGCATCCATGCACTTGTGTGCACGTACATGTGCAGGCGCACGCTAATGGCGGTAAGTACTGTTTTCTCTTCTTTCTGTTTTTTTGGGGAGGGAGAGGGGACCACTGCATCAAATTACTGGAGTGGAAAGAACAGTTGACATTCTGTTTTAAAGTGACCATGTATTTGACCCACTTCTTCTCTAGTAATGTCATCACGATTGTATCTCATTGCTGTGGGTTCTTGGAGGCTGACAGGCGGAACAAGTTGCTTCAGCTCACAGTCCTCATCTGTCATACAGAACAGCTTGCAGATTCTTATTATGTGAATGAAATATGGAGAGAGGGATATTTTTCTTCCTGGGCTATCAGGGTAATTGAAAGTAACCATATCAGGGCACAAGGGGAAAATGCAGGAAAATAGACTGCTTTTGTGAAGGGCAACCCATCGGCTCTCACAACTGCAGGTGTCGAGTCTCCTCTCCAAGTGCAGAGGCGAGGGGAGTGTTTCCTGTTATCAAAAGGCCTAGTATTCGACCGGAACATTCTTTCAGTAAGAAAAACGCCTTGGTTCGTGTTGCCACTCCTCAGCCACCGATGAGAGGCCACCACCATTACCTTTGGAGTACAACCCATGGGACCTAGGGCTCGGGCTTTGTATGTTCTGTAGCTAGGGAAGAAAACTGTTTTAGTATTCCAGATCAATAAACTGTGGTAGAAAATTGGAAATGTGCTATGAAAAATCATTAGCCAGAGAAATTCTACTGTTCCCAAGTTTTGCATCAGAAAACAAATAACCCTTGACCGGTCTTATAGTTTATATTTTACAAGCTTGGCCCTGGTGAAACAGAATGTCAGATGATACTGCATCAATGACACTTTGCCTTCTAAATGGTCAGTTACAGAGCTTTACAGAATAGTTTTAGTTCACAGGAAGCTTTTTACTTACTTAACATTGGTCAGAAGTACTAACGTGGTGATGGAAAGCAAGGTGCAGTTCAGCAATCATTCAAGTCATGGCTTTGTTATATTTTGAGATAGCTTTAAAATCACTTAGTCAAATAAAACTCCAAAGTACTGTAACTGCCAGGTTGCTTTATCTAATTTATGACACAGAGGCAAAAGAATCAACAATAACCCTCCATTTACCATTATTAGATTAGCTATTACTGAAACCGCAGAAAGTATATAACCCTTTACTTTGTGTTCACTTGAATTTGGTTATTAAGCTTTGATGGAACTTTCATTTAACCAAATGCCTTTGTTTACGACAGTAAGCATGTTAAGTCTTTTGTGTTCTGAATTTGATATGACCATTTTAGAACATGCCTCCCGCAAAGGCATGTTAAAGTTATAGATTCTGTTCATTTGTGTAATGTCAAACATTTTCAGTTCAATCTAGTTAGGGTTTTGCTTTTCTTCCCAACTTGAAGAAATGCATCTTTTTCTCCGTAAGGCTTTTCTTTTTCAGGAACATAACCAGGCATTAACAAACATAGCAGCTCCATAAAAATTGATTTTTTAAAATTAAATAAGCATCTGGTGGGCTGAAAATGTTTTATACCTGATATTTAAAAGATATTTTGACTATTGCCAAAAGAATCAATTCTTTCATGCCATCTCCCTTGCGGATGCCATCATATGCCACTGTGTTGTGTAGAGCTTTGGCTCGGGCTTGGTTTGGTACCTCAACTCTGCCACTTTACCTGCCTATGACCTTGGACCTCACCTCTTCAGGAGGCCAATTATCTCTAATTACCCTTTCCTCAGTGTGCAGTAGAGTTCTGAATAGCACTTTTCTCCTAATGTTATATATGAGGGAATGGATGTAATGTCCTCAAATGTGTGATGATGACTGTAACCTTTGTGTGTACATGTGTGTATGTTTACTAGCTACATGTGGGTTGTCACCTTAACTGAAACCAGTAATAATTCCAAATTGGGTTATAACAGTGGGAATGTTGTTATCTTTTCAAGATTTAATGTTCTGGTATCATGACCATACACATGGAACATCGGCACCATTTTGGATCTATTCAGAGCTACAGTTTGAAGACAAGTCGCCATGAAGGTGGCTGTTTCAATTGCTGAAATTGGAACCCAAGAACCAAATCCGTATTCCAAAGAAGTCTTACTTTTAAATTGGAACTTTATTTCATTTCCTTTGAATTGATTTAAAAGCTAGGATAAAGACTGTTTTAGATAACTGAACTAGAAATATATGGCCTTTCCAATAAGAAAGGCTTCTACTGACATTTTGTTGTTAGTTTTCTACTGGCTCTTTCCCATATCTGTTATGCTTCTGTCTAATTGCCTTGCCCTCCTTTGCATTTTTCATCCTTAACTCTGTCCTTTACATCCACATTTTTGGGGTAGTGAAGACAGGTTTGGAGAACTCTACACCATCTCACCCAGGGCCCTGTGACCCGTAACCCACAGAGGAGTGTTAAGAGGTCAGGCTGGGAGATCTGGTCTCTGATGTTGGTTTCCAGCGAATTTACATGGTTCTTAGGGAATTGAAATTTTTTCCCCCTCATCTCTACCATCTTCTTCCTGTTGGCTTGACTAATGAGTCACAGAAAAATGAAAACTTCTTTAGCTGTGAAAGTTCCAGCAAGGAAGAAAAAAATGTTAGGCCTTTGGCATTGGTATAATGTAAAATAAGATAGCATTTAAAGATAGTCTCTGCTTCAGCATCATATTGACAATGCCCCTCGCTTGAGTCAGGGATTGGGGACTTACTGAGATACACCATCTGGCAAAACACGGAAGGCCAGTCTTGTGCCAACTGAGAAAGCTGCATCAGTTCCAACTCTTGTGTACTTTGCACATTATTGGACGCCTTGCAAAACGTTTATCACTTTTTAATTAGGAAGGACTAAGGGATTTTCGTGCCCCAAAGAAAATGTCAGCAGCCCGAAGATAGGAAAATTATCCAGTGGATCATAAGGAGCAGGAGGTATTTAACGTTGAGCCTGCACAGGAAACAAGGACAGTTGCCTGCTAGGATCTTTGTTGTGGGCCGTGTGTTCTTGGTCTGTCTGCGTGGGACCGGGGATCTGGTATTTCTGTTTCTCTGACAGTTCCCCAGCTTGTTTCTCCTGCAGCGTGGCCAGGCCTTGAGAACCCATGCCAGGAGATCAACTCCGTCCTGCTCCTTGGCCTATCATGTAAACCATGGCCTGTCATGTTCATTAAAATGAAAATTTGTCGAATGGAATTTGCCCGACTGGCAGAATAGTTTAAATGTCAGATGTTGTTAGGCCTGGATATAAATATTATGTTTTTATTGTTAATTAATTGCAGCGCCTCAGTACCAGTGATCCAGAATCCAATTTAGTCTGCAGTAGGCCTGTGGATAAGGGCCAGAGATAATGAATGCAGAGGGAAAAAATGTATTCAGAGTTTCCGTTGTATCTGTCAATGTCCTCTTAGAAAAATAGCAAATTTTGGTGTCTCACTTTAATTCAAGAGGTGCAAAACAGAAGGGAATTAAGACTCATTGTCTTTTGAAACCTCTCAAACGTTACTTACTGTTGCATCTATTTCACCGCTAGCCCCGAATCTGTTCCAGCATCAAAATCCCCAAATTTGTTGCTCTGTCTCCTTTCTGTGATTTCCCCCACATTGCTTCCACCCCTGGGTCCTTGGTATGTTCACAGCTCATTTCGGAGTAGTAGAGCTGAGGTATGTAGTCCCGAAATCCTCCTCATTTCTCTTTGTTCGTTTTCCTCTCTCCATTCGCCATCAATCCTTCACTTTCTTTTTTTTCTTCATTTTGTCCTTTATTTTGGTCCCCAGACTCAGCAGCCTATCTGTAAGTCTGCCACTGTTTGTTAAGATCATTTTGCTTCCAAATTGAGCTAGGGTCTGAATATCACTCAGGGTAACACTGCATAACAGTTTGCATTAGAAAGGGGAGCAGAAATCTTGCCGCTGGGGCCCAGACCTCAAAACTGACTGTTGTTGCAAAGCCCTGAGCCAGCAGGCATTTGCGACCGTCCTTCTCAACCAATATTTTGTGGAATACTTGCTGTGAACATGGCATCTTACTCTGCCACCTTCCTGTTTTCCAAAGGCAAGTGGGTGTGCCAGGCAGAGGAAGACTAATTAAGACTTTGGAAGGCAGGACTAATGCGATCCAGTGGTCAGGGACCCTCATTTAATTCCTGGCATCCCGGTCCACGCCAACCTCGTTCTGCCCCTGTGATTAAGCCAGCCGAGAAGCAGGGAAGGGAAAATGAACTTTGGTGTGCTCTGAGTTTCCCTGTCCAGCAGTGTCTGTCAGATTAAAAATGAGAGGGAAGGAGGCCAGAGAATCTTCCAGATGGAGAGTTCAGAGGAGGGCACAACCAGACTCCCTCTCCACAGTGACGTAGCTGGGCTATCGGAGCATCGGGCCACGAGCCAGGAGGAGCACAGGCTGCTGCCTGACCCTGTAGTGGAATGGGGGTGGGGGGTGGGGGGGGAGCTGGTGGGCCAGTCACCGTTGGCTTGGAGTGGGAACATATTCCAACCAGGCACACACAGGCCATGTGGTGGAGGCAGAGCATTTACCCTAAGAGCCGGGTGGGCCTGGTTAGAGGATGGGCCCTTCATCCTGGACTCTTTTTAAGTGTGTTCCCCCAGGCGTATGGGCACTGCAGAAACCAAAATGGGGAGTTGGTGTTCTCCAACCTCTGTGTTTCTTCCTTTAGAATGAATCAGCCATGTAAGAAAGGTGACCTTAGATAGGCTGGAAGCAGCAGGAACAGCAGTGGCCATACATCCTTGGACAGACTCGCATGTGGACAGCAGTTCCAGACAGCAGGGGTTTGGTGAGGACACAGTGCACTAACAGTCACTCTCCACACCTTTTGGTAGCTCAATTTTGTAACTGGCTTCAGCATTCATTAAAAAGTATCCAGTGTGGATGCTCCGGGAACAGGATTTTGCTCAAATGAGAACGGGTTTTTAGACGAAGGCTCTCTGAGGTCTATGTAATGATGGAATGATAACAAATGAGGTTAAACACTGAATATCTGGTTTGACCTTCCTTAAAAATTGATTATTTTTACATTGCTTCTGGGCAACCCCAGTTTCTCTCTGAGATGACCCTGTTTTTCTCAAAATCAGGTTATATTCGAGTTTGGGGAGGGTTTGTACTATTGGGATCAGAGCTGTTTGACTTGAAATGTCATCCCATTTTGAGGAAACATAGTGGGGCCACGTTAGGGCATCCCTGTGCAAATGTCACATTGTCAGAGTGTCTCCCCCTGGGATTAGAGTGGCCATGGTACTTCCCAGTCCTGTCTGGCTGGTCAGACAATGCCACTGCCTTCCCATAGCCAGGGCACTAACCTGGCCAGGGTCATGCTCCCCGAGATTTCATGCAATTTGATTCGTCACTAGCTCTCTGAATTTTAACATGCTAATTATTGGCTGATTGGTATGCAGCTCCTTGGACGTCACCTAATGATTTTCCAGAGCTCATATTCTTGGCAAATTTGCTTTTCCGATGTCTGGCAAATATGACAGCATTGAACAGGTGTGGCGATGGTGTGGGGTGTGTGTGTGTGTGTGTGTGTGTGTGTGTGTGTGTGGCCACAGAAGTGTAGGCTTCTGTATAGAGAGATCTTCTCATCTTACGAAAGCCCTAGGGTACAAATTAAGAAAAGGAAAAAAAAAAAGAACAAAAATAAACAAAATTAACCCTAACTTAAGAATTTTCAATTTTAGGGACCCCTGGCTGGCTCAGTTGGTGAAGTGTGTGGTTCTCAATCTTGGCCTATGAGTTCAAGTCCCATGTTGGGTGTAGAGATTACTTAGAAAATAAAAAAATCTTGGGATGCCTGAGTGGCTTAGTGTCTGACTCCTGCTTTTGGCTCAGGTCATGATCTCACAGTCTTGAGCCCTGCGTGAAGCTCTGTGCTGAGCATGGAGTCTGCCTGAGATTCTCTCCCTCCTTCTCCCTCTGCCCCTCCCCCACTTGCACTCGCATGCTCTCTTTCAAAAACAGATCTTTAATAAAAAAGAATTTTCAATTTTAATAGTAAAGCAAACTTACAATATTCCTTTATTTAGCAAATTTTATTGAGTGTGTGTTATGTGCCAGATACTGTTGTAGAGGATGTAGATTCAGTGCAGAACAAGATAGATGTTGTCTGTATCTTTGTTGAACTTAAGGTCTAGTGGAAAGACTTCCATATGTATTTTGACAGTATTGCTCAGCTTTCTAGGTGAATAACAAAACTAAGAATTATTCTAATCACCCCTCTGAACTCTAAATATATCAGTTTCACAGATTCTGAATTAGAAATTCTAATAGAGATACATACATACAAACTGAAATAAAACTTCTAGGAATATACCTGAGAAATGTCAAGTTTCTAGTGTCCTTGCTGCTGTTTCTTGTGAGTGTTTAAATCAGTATGCAGATTTACAAATAATTCCATGTGTTTAAAATATCCATTCATCATCAGGTCGTTTAACCAGGGCTATGTTTTCCAGCTGCCTGGTTTTCACCGATACATAGAAAAAGGTTTAAGAATCTTCTCTGAGTTGAAAATTGGCTATCATTTGAAAGGATGTTGCAATAATTTGTTGGCAGGCAGTAACAGCTCACTGAACGTAGCCTAAGAAGGAAAACAAGGGCCGATTTTATTCAGTGTCTTCATTCTTGTGTCTGGTCTTCATTCCCGACTGAAAAGACTTCTTTCCCAGATATGTAGGTAATTGTTAAAGACTTAAAGGTCAATAACCAATCCCTTCCTGTGGCAGTCAGGTCAGGCCAGGGCTGCAGAATGCGAACAATGAGGGGGAAATCCCTCAGTTCCTGGCCATGTTAAGGTGCAGTTGAATGGTTCCCAGACCTAGGTTTCAATTGGGAGATGATGAATTGCAAAGAAGGTTTCTCTATTTGAGAACAATGCTTGTTTAAATGCTGACTGGTTTTTCAGGGGGCTGGGAGCTAGGTCATGGAATGAGGGGCTTGGGGTTGGTGAAGACTATCTAGGTGGCTGTCCTCTGAAAAACCACCAAGATAAATCAGTGTATTAACTTGCCCATACTGCTCTGCTTCCGTTTTTGTGTCTTTTAGGAGCAGCTGAAGCCCAAACCTATTTGGATTGATCAAAAGCTAGTCTGTCTTGCAAGAGGTCATATGAGGGTCATATGAGGTCAGACAGAGTCTGTCTGCTCTAGAACAAAATGGGGATGAGCTAGGCCTGAGGGGAGTAGGAAGTGGCGTACCACATTGTAGCTGCAGGTAAACATGTCTTCATGGCCTAGAGAAGTTTAGGTCCTTGGATTTTTGGGTCAAGGCAAACGTGGGAAGGAGAGGACTACTTTGGGTGGGTATTCCTGACTTTTGTCCAGAGATGTGTACTTTGGGCATTGAAACCAGAGTTTCCTGATCCTGACCTGCTCCTGCTCTGGATACATAGACCTATGTGGAAAATGCTTGGGTGCCAGAGGTGTACACGAAGACTGTGGAATCCACGTGTACTTGTCTACTCCACAAGTGTTTACTGAAGGAGGATTTGGTGCAGGTATAGAATCTGGGGCTCACAATGCACGGGCAGGTGAGGTTGCTTTGAACAATAAAGGTCCTGGGTCTTGAAGAGTTTAGATGCAAATCAAGGTGATAAAACATACACGCAGGAGAAAGTAATAAGTTGAGGCAATCCCATGCATGCCTGTCACAAGAAATTACATGACCAGGATGAGCCCAAAGTTCTTTTGGAAGACCAGTCTCACCACTTGTCCCTTTTGACGTTCTGGGAACCTGTCGCACTGGTTACCCTCTCTTGCTCTTCTGCTTTTAGCCTCGTAGTCTCAACTGGATCTTCTCATCACCCTGACACTCAGGTTTTTCCCCGTTTATAAACTATACAAAGAAACTCTCATTGTCCTTTATCTACTTCCTGTTGGTATTTTCTCTCCTCTCCTTCACATCCAAACATGTCTACAATTTGTCCTTATTTGTCTTCATTTTAATTTCCACTTATTTCGTAACTAACTCCCAACTGAATTCTGTCTCAACTAGTCTAAGTTTTCACTGGGCTCCTCAGTGACCTTCACGCTGGGCATTTTTAGTATTTTTATCACTTGACCTTTCTGTGACACTTAATGGTTTCTGTTTTACTTCTCTGGCAACTATTCTCTCTCCTATATGGGCAGCATCCTCCTCAACACAGGTGTTAAATGTTGAAAGTCCTCAAGGATCAGATCTTCCCTTCCTACTTGGTACCGTCTCCCTGGACAGCCACATCCATACTCACATCACATTACTTACTACGCCTGGATAACTCACCATTCCCAAACCTCCTCTCTGAGTCACAGAGACACATATCCAACTCCCTACCTGGACATTTCTTTTAGATAGTTCTCAGGCACCTCAAATTCAATAATCCACAACCAAAGTGGTGATTTGGGCTTCAGATGAGAACCCTTGTGCAGTGGGATTCGTTCAGTGGTCTCGTCCAACCCCAGCTCTGCAAGGGAAACTGTCCTGAAGATTATAATATTCAAACACAGGTTTTTAAAATATGATTTCATAATTGACATCTAACTTTAACGTACCGTGATCAGAGAACTTTGATTGGTATCTGTTTTTTGATGTTTGCGAAGACTACCTTTGGGGCCTAACATGTGGTCCGTGTGGCTTATGCTCTACGTGTACTTGCAAAGAATGCCGTGGCAGGTTACATTTTCCACAGGTGGTCACACCAACACATCTATCCAGTCCCGTGTGCTCTTCTCGCTGAGCACTGACCAGTATTCCTCCTGCCAAGAGTTGGAGCCTTTCTTCTCTCTCCTTGAGTTTCCATGGGGGTTTGTGAGTGCCCTGTCACAAATGGTGTTAAATGTAAATGGTGTTCAAGTGACTTCCAAGCCTAGGCCATAAAGAATACAGCTTCTGCCTGACTCCCTCTCTGGGAACTCTTGCCCTTGGAACCCAGCCACCATGTTGGGGGACTCAAGGCACATGGAGAGGCCACATGTAGGTATTTCAGCTGACAGCCCCAGTGAAGGTCTCAGCTTTCTTTTGGTTCCTGTTTGCTTGGTGTATAGTTTTCTATACTTTTCCTTTCAGACTCTCTTTATGTTTTAGATGTGTTTCTTGTAAACATCATATAGCAAAGTTTAAAAATATCCATTTAAAAAATTTATTTTAACAGATGTACTTAGTCCATTTACTCTGATTAGTGACATATTTGAACTTATTTTAAATATTTCCTTTTGTATTTTCTATGCATTGTGCTTTCCTTTGCTTCTTGCTTGCTTCCATTCCAGTCTTCTGTAGAGAATTGGCTGAGTTTTCTGTTCACTATATTGTTCCCTTAGTTGGTTTGGACATTTCTATTCTTTTGATTACTCGTACATGTTTTAAAATTGTGAAATAGAGCATACATACAAAATAATTTTTGGAAGTGCGTATTTACAGTTGTTTATAGTTATTGTACTATATTATAATTATTATGGAAAATAATAAACTGAACATAGAGATACCTCTCTCCTGGCCAAGAAATAGAGCATTACCATATTCCAGAATCTTCCCCAATGCTTCTTATTATATCTCCTCCCTTGCCCTCAAGCTAAATGTAGCCTGAATTCTGTGTAAATCACTCTTTTGCTTTTCTTTATGGTTTTTGGCACTTTTGTTATATTCTAAAACAAGATATATGTATTTTTGTCATTTTGAACATGTTGTATATATGGAATAATATATTTAGTCTTCTATGACTTGCTTCTTTGTTTTATATCATATTTTTGAGAGACATAGATGTTGATGTGTGTAACTATTTCACTGATTTTTCCAAGCTGTATAATACCCTATTGTAAGACTGTAAAAATGTATGTATTCATTGTACTGTTGATAGATGTTTGGGTTGTTTTCAGGAGTTCTTGGCATTCTAGCAATGATGCTCTAAACATTCTTGTATGCATCTCTGTGAGCATCTATGCAAGGGTGTCTTTGGTTATATACATAGAGCAAGAAATGCTGGTTATCCTTAACAAGTTGGTCGGTAACTTTAATGCATATCTTTAACAATTTATCAGTATCTGTTTCTTCCTCATTCCCCTCACTTATTCCATATAATTATAGCCAACCATTCATTTCTCGTTATTTGCAAACCCTAAAAATTATTGTTGTTGGTTTTTTACAACCAAGGCTTAGTAATTATTATTCAATACCCATTATTTATTATTAAAGTAACTAGATTAACCATCATGCTTGCTAATTTCTTTGTTTACCATCGCTTTTTGATACTCATTCCTTCCATCTGGGTTCAATTCCTTTTTATTCAATTATGTCTTTTAGTATTTCTTTCAGCAAAAGTCCACTACTGTAAACAGAAAACAGTCTGTTTCCCCCCTGAAAAATGTCCTTATTTCTTTGTCATTCTTGCATGATAATTGGTTTAGCATGGCTATAGAATTTTTGTTGAACTTTTTTCCCCCTTAGTACTTTGAACATGTTATTCCGTTGTTGCCTTGCTTTTATTTTTGCTGATGACAAGTTGTTTTGCAAGGAGTCTGTTTTTTCTCTCTGATTGACTTTAAGACTTTCTATCTCTGGTGTTTTGTGGTTTCTTTCTGATGTATCTACCTGTGGATTTGCTTTTATTTATCTTGCTGAGGTCTTGGGGTGCTTTTTTTTCAAGAGGATTCATGTCTCATTCTCGAAAATTTACATTCATTTTCTTTTCATATTTGTCTTCTCCCTTTCTTTTGAACTTGACTATTTGGATATATATGTATTTAAATTATCATCATATTTTGTTTAGCATTTCTGTGTGTTTAAAATGGAAAGGCAGTTGTCAGACCAAAAATCTCTTATATTTTGCAAAATGCAATATTATACTATTTTATCTAGTCTTCTCCAAATTATGTTTCCCCCAAATCTATTGCAATCCATGTAATACAGGGGGAAGGGGAAATTTCTGATGTTGTCTCATAGAGGGTCTTTATCTCCTGCATTAATATTCCAAGATTTACATCACAGCCCAAGTTTGGTTATGTTCTTTAGTGGTCATGCATCAGTGGTATTAGGTTCTTTGGTAAGAGCTAATAATGCAGGTACTTAGGGCACTGAAGGAAAAGAGAAAGAACCATGGGAAAACCATGAATTACTTGGCCATTGCCAACTATTACACCTGTAGGGGATGTTGGGACCTAGCTGAGAATGACAGAAAGAGGCAATATTTCCATTATTTTTGACCACATGGAGTCATCATATGAGTAATGATGTACTGATATAGAATCAGCCCCTTGAAATGTTATTACTACAGTAGATCCCTGCTTATTGACTGAGGGTGCATTCTGACACCCCCAGTGGATGTCTGAGACTGTGAATACCAAACCCTGTATATACTATGTTTTTTTGGTATATAAGTTAGGCATAGTAAGAGATGAGCAACAGTTCTGATCTCCCTCAGAATATCTCATTGTGCTGTACTCACCCTTCCTGTGATGACGTGAGATGATAAGAGGCTGGTGAGATGCAGTGAAGTGAGGTGAATGACGTAGGCACCATGAGTGGCCTTAGGCTACTTTGACCTTCTGATAATTTGTCAGTAGCAGGATCATCTACTTCCAGACCACTGTTGACTGGTGGTAACTGAAAACACAGAAAGTGAAACCTCCAATAAGGGTGGACTGCCATATTGTTTAACAACTAGAACGTGGGCACCTAGGTGGCTCAGTTGGTTAAATGTCTGACTTTGGCCCAGGTCATGTTCTTGTGGTTCCCAAGTTCGAGCCCCACATTGGGTTCTCTGCTGTTAGCACCGAGCCTGCTTCAGATTCTCTGTTCCCCTCTTTCTGTGTCCCTTCCTTGCTTGTGCTGTCTCTCTCTCAAGAATAAAATAAACATTTAAGAAAAAAAACAAAACAAAACCATAATGTACCACACCTCTTGTCATGTGGACCCGTGTGTGCTCAGTATGTGGCATGGTTTAGTCACAGGAAGTTTAATTTAACAAGTCAGATTTTTATTTGAAATGTCAAGCGGGGTTTCCTCCGTTTGGGGGGCTTTTCTCTACCGTGAGAAAGGGGACTGCGCCTGTCAGCTTACATATTTGTACTCATGGGAACAAGTGGCGAGGTCTAGATTGAAAAGGCCATGCACCTTGTGTATATGGAACAGGCTTCCCCACATAAAACTTGGCAGAGAAATGGAAGTCGAGTGTGCAAGAAAGATGACAATGAAAGAAGTAAGCAAATAAAATTCCTGGTCAGACTGTGTGTGCTGCATAACGTTTAATTCCATTTTCATCTCTGCACTTTATAAACCATTCCCATTCTGTTGAGGAGTTCACAACCCAAAACACTGTAGGTCTGGCCGGTTTTTGTGATTCATTTCTGGGTAGATGTGTGCACTTGATGAGGGTGTCTTTTATTGGCCTCTTTGCGAGGGAGGTACAAGGCATGGGTTTTATCAGTGGCTTCTTTGGCCAGCACCACATACCATGGCATATGGAGATTCTACTTGGAGACTCGAAGAGAAAATGTTTGGTGTTTTACTCGCAGATAACTCACTACTTTCGTTTTTATCTTTTTGTAGCTTTGAAGCTCAGCAAAGGAGGAAAATCCATTGAGAACAGTCTGTAAAGGTAAGTGTATTTATTACATGGCCTTGACAAACATTGCCTTTACAACATTGATTTTTCTTTTATTCAGAGATTTAAACACTTGGATTAAAGATATAGCTGACAGGACAACTTCCTTAACCACCTGCTTGTCCTCCCTCTTAGGCAAAAGTGCTGAGCAATAGTTAGCAGAGAGCAGGAGGAAATAAAATGATGTGCTGAGGGTAGCCAAATGCAATTGTATGCTTGCTGACTTTTGCTTTCTTCTTAGCAGTTAAGACGTTCCACTGGAGCTAAGTTTACTAAGATTAATGCTAGATGGAAAAAGAATGCACTCGTACTGCTTCTAGTCGATGGTTAAATAAAACCAGCTGGCCAAATAAAGCATTTAAACTAAAATGCAGAGTGGCATTTGAATTGGGCTGGATGAAATTTATCACGCAAGTCAGTTGTGCAGTTGCGTGGAGGACCTAGTTTTGTAGGAAGGAGAAAGCCAGCCAGTTTGGTGTAGCTAATTTCATCCTGCCCAGTCTCTGTGGACCCTAAGTGAGTTACCGGAAATGAACTTCCAAGTGGGAAGCAATGGGAAAAGTACCTAACACCTTTCTGTGACACATTAAAATCGAGTTGGTTTTTTACATGGAAAAAATGTAATTGTTTCCTCTTTGCTAGGTATATTTATACGCATACCACTACATGGCATTGTTCTTTGATTCATTGTTTAATTTCTGTTCTGCATGAAGTATTTTAATTTAAAGAATTCATTCTGGGGAATTATAGGGCTGCAGTTTCATCAAGAGTCTTTGGTGGCCAGGGTGAAATATGCCATAATTTTCCATTTGTTTTCATCATCAATTATGTTTTTGACAATTTTAGGTTTTTTTCCTGTCGTTTTTATTACAGCAATCATGACCGTGACCACTTTAGTTAAAGTTGAAAAGCCATTTTGATTTACCTTGTATTTTAAGTTATTCCCAACTTTATGACAAATCTACTTCTGGGTCTGAGTTTTTAATATTTATTTTGAGGGTGAAGAAGAATTTTACAGGCAAATTGGAGAAAACTTCTCTTGAATGATCAAAACAAGCTATAAAAACACAGTTTTGAGGATTTGCTTTGGGATGACTAAACTCCAGCCCATGAAAGCTGGTTGGCCTGGACTTCTTCTGTAATGGCTTTCAGCCATATAACTCTGCCTATCTCTGGACCGTTGCACCACATCTTGATAGCTTCTTAGAAATAAATTCTCATCAATTTTTGGAATTGGTGATATTGTAGCAATCTTGAGAACCTTGCGATCTTTAGGTACAGTTATGGGGCTCACATTTCTCTTGGAGAGGGTTTTCACCCAGCACAGTCCATTTCCTCTGCTCTCAGCAAAAATCTGTTGTTAAATTGGTATTCTGGAGTCAGACATGGATTCAGTCCCGGTTTGGCCTTTATTAGCTATTGGACCATGGATGCATCATTTACCCGCTCTGTGTCTCACTTTCCTAGTTTGTGAAAAGGAGGTTATAATACTATTTTCCTCATAGGATGTTGCAGAGGGTAGATGGATTACTCTGTCCTGGCCCATGACAACTACTCAGTACATGTTAGTTGCAGCTGCTCTTCCTAATATTCCCATCATCGTCATTGTCATCAAATCAGCACCCTTCTGAATGTATTCATCAGACATTTTGACAAGTCTGTGCTTTTTGGATGCTTCAGGATGTTTCTGAAGAGCATGTCGTGCCTAGAGAAGGACCAATTCTGCCTTCTCTTTCGGAATCACACAAAAAGAGAGCTTTCAGGTTGTGTGAGACGTGAGACCTCTGGAAGTAAAATGTTGTCAGGTTGAAAGTTTGTAGGCGTCAGGGTAAACACTTTCTTTGGCTGTGTGTAGACAGTTACTAATTAATGTCGTCTTAAGAAATTAGTGATCTAACTGCTAGCTAGTTAGATTCTTAAGGAATTTTTGAAGGGAGTCTTGGTAAGTATAGAGGGACTTCTCTGTCCTTCCGCTTTCTTTCCCAGTATTTATGTGTTTCCCCTTCCTGACAGCACCTTTATTTCCTTTTAAGGTGATTTGATTAATGGAACTGTAACCAGGAGTCTACACTCAGCCTAGGGCTGGGGGCGTGATCACCAGCTTGGTTAGGTGGGTGCTCGTGTACAAGCACGAGCTTGAATCTTGAGCTGCGGCATTCTTCTCCTTTTTCCAAGTTGGCATTCTGCTCTGAAAATATCTACTCCACTCTGGGACCACCTTAGCTCTTCCCGTTCCCCAGTCTCCATGTCTGTCTCGGTGACTGATGGTTGCTAAGCCTTAGTTTCCAGTCTGCCTTGGATTTGCTGAGTCCCTAGTTTCCTTCCAATAATCCTCAAATTAGCCAACTGGCTTCTACTGCTTTGCAACTACAGAAGCCTAAACTGGTAGAGTAGCTTACACATCAGGGAGCTAGATTTGGAATAAATGGAGGATGTCTGGAGGTTTACAATTAAAATACCATTCATTACTTTCTTCCCTCATGGGCAAGTAACTGAACATTTTGCAGTAGGTCACAAAAGATGCAGAGTTCTCAATTAGTATTTCAAAAATGGGCTATTTTGCTGGACTTCCCACTACTCCTTTGTTTGGCACAAAGAAGTCACTTGTGGCTGCTTTTCTGAGCTCTCAAAGGATGTGTGTATACGCAGGGGTAGAGGTGGAAAGGGCAAGAGAAGCAGAGAGGTCTTCCCTCCAGTTTCTGGGGCCCTGATCTCTCTGTGGCAGGTGGCTTGTAAAGGGACTGTGATTTCCTTCTGCCTACTCCAGCCTCCCAAAACAAAACTTGTGAGATATTCTTCTGCTTTTCCCTGAGTTTTTATTCCTCTGTTGAACACTTTTCTTGCCCTACTGAACACCTTCTTTTCAGTGATGTGTAAAATGTGATTGAAAACTCAATTATTTTCGTCTCTGGCATTGCTTGTGGTTTCTTGACAACGGAATGGGCAAGTGGGCTCCATTTCCCCTGGTGTCTTGTTTGTTGACTGCTTCTGTGTTCTGTGCAGTGCCTAGAACAAAGTTGGTTGATGATTTTTTCCCCCCCACAGGAACATCAATTGTGCACTCCTCACTGTGAATAAGTAGCTTGCCAGCATTGTATGGGTGGAAAGAGCCCTAACTGAATCGTTAAGAGCTTGGGCTCTGCTCTTGGTAACTTTATGATTCCGGGCAAAATACCTAACTTTTCTTAAGGTCTTAACCTCACCTGTAAAATCAGGGTAAGCCTTGCCCTGTCTACCGCATAGAGCTGTTTTGAGGGATGACGTAAAGGCAACGTGTGTGAAAGTGCTTAGCCAGCTATCAAATGCTGCGTGACATCAGTGTGTTAGGTGATGATGATGATGCCACTTATATTTATTAAACACATTGAAAAATCAAGGGCTTTTTACTTTTTATTTGTTATTATTATTATTTTTTTAGAAGGCTGAGTAGAAAAGGGACTTAAATTTAAAACCAAAGATAAAACCAGGGGCACTTGGGTGGCTCAGTTGGTTGAGCACCTGACTTTGGCTCAGGTCATGATCTCAAGGTGTGTGAGTTTGAGCCCTGAGTCGAGCTCTGTGCCGACGGCTCAGAGCCTGGAGTCTGCTTCGGATTCTGTGTCTCCCTCTCTCTCTCTGCCCCTCCCCTGCTCGTGCTCTGTCTCTCTCTTTATCAAAAATAAATAAACTTCAAGAAAATAAAAAATAAAAACAGAACTCTGCCTACTGCTTGTGCTGGGTATTCTCTGTGCCTCCAGCTTCTTGCTCCTCTGAAAGGCTCTGTGCCCCAGGGGGCTAACCTCTGTTGTCAGCATTACCTGGGCTTCCTAGCTCTCCAGCTTTTTCTTGCATTAGCCCATGGAAGGCACTGGGTGAAAATCCAAGAATTCAAGGTTAGAATATTATTCCCTACCTTCCTTGCCACACTTTGGTTGGTAGTGACTATAACCCTCTAAGGAGGGCCACAGTTCCGGCCAAGGGCCCCTCTTCTGTGGCTAAAGCTCCCGCTGCTCTCTGGGAACTGCTCCTTCTCCTTGCCCCTTTAAGTCTGGGGTAGCGACAGTTTTGTTTTTGCTACCTGCACGGTACTAGACTGTCCCTTCTGGCTTCCCTTACCCTTTCCCACACCCTTTATTCCATTCACCTCAAACACCCCAGGTGAAGCTGCTGCCTCTTTCCTGATGTGACCTTGATGGCACAGAGGAACTTCTTTCTTTATATTTACATGTCTTTCTGCCATCCTCAGTTCAATTCAGCAAATGCCTTTTTAGAACTTCCAGTGCACCAGGGACATAGTAGGTGGTGACGGCACACTTTCAAGAACTGGATATTTTGGTGGTGCATTTGGAGGGATTATATCCATCAGTTTCTAAAAAGCAGGTTTGGGTCGACTGAAAAACCTTATGTTAACCCTAGTATGTGAAGACATATAATATTATACACATTATGAATTATCTTTTAAAATTCATTTTTATTTTTGTCAAAGCGGCTTATGTACATGGTTTGAATAAAACAGCACTAAAAAGCAAATATCGAAAAATGCAACACCTACCTCCTCCTGCGTTTCTCCCACCCTTCCAACTCCCACCCCCCAGTGGGCAACTTTCAGCTCTGGTACTTCCGGTGTTTATCTCTGTTTCCAAATAATGTGCTTATACTGTGTTTTCCTGCTGTATCAGTGTGAGCAATAGCTCTTTGACACTCCCCACCCTCACTGCTTCTGGTCCCCATAGCCTCTTAACATAATTCTTTCACAATTTTTGTTTAAATCAGTATGTAATACGTATCACATTGGTCTGGTTAGCACCGTTTTCTTTAACATGTGACTTTTGGTCTTCCTTGGAATTAAGATAAGCTTTCAAAATTTGCTTACTTTCCTAGGCATCTTCCTTATGAGGTGTGGCTAGTAACGGCATTTCCATTTTATAGTTGCATAAATTGAGGCTTAAGGTTGAAGTATTTTGCTCAGTCAGACAGCTCATAAGTGTCAGAATTGGGATTAGACTACAGCCAGTCTGTCTACAAAGCCTGCATTCTTTTTTTTTTTTTGTAATGCTTTTATTTATTTTTGAGAGAGAGAGAGAGAGAGAGAGAGAGAAAGAGACAGAGTACAAGCCTGGGAGGGGCAGAGAGAGAGAGGGAGACACAGAATCTGAAGCAGGCTACAGCCTCTGAGCTGTCAGCACAGAGCCCGACGCGGGGCTTGAACCCGTGAACTGTGAGATCTTGACCTGAGCCAAAGTCAGACCCTCACCAACTGAAACACCAGGCGCCCCTACACAGCCTGTATTCTTAATCATGACATGATTTGCAAGCACTGTCACTTCAGTTGTTATCCTAATGGCCATGTTAAAATAAAACAAAATGAAGACTTGAGGTCTCTCTTCAGATACAAAATCAGTAGATCTGAAATGGGGACCAGGAACCTGTCGTTTAAAAAGCTCCACAGATGATCCCATTGACAAGCAGGGTTTGAGAACTTTTCTTCTTAATGTCCTATCATTACTGTCATCACCATCCTCCCCATCATGGCCACCAGCAACATCACCACCGCCTCCATCAGCGGCCATGAATGACCGTCTTGTGCTCTCAGTGGCTAAGTAGAAATCCTGCTGTTGGTTAAAGCAGCTGCTTTCTGACCTCCTAGGTGAGATCATACTGGTAGGTGATTCGGGTAATGATTTATCAGGCCATTTTTAAGTTTGGCCAGTGCTTTTGGAGGAACTATGCCCCATAGAAGTGGACAGGTGTATTTTTTTCACCTCAGTTGGTAGTTACTTTATCTGGATTAAAAAAAAAAAAAAAAAAGGCAATGAGAACATTGTCTCTGTACTTAACCCTGACCTTAAACGGACTCATTTTTTTTTTTCCCTGAGTCCCCTAAAATGACTTCTGGAGGAAATAGAAAGCTCAAGGAAAAGAGAAACTTTGATGTCTTTGTTCTATTTGCTTTCCACCCCCCCCCAGCTTGTGGCATTTCTTGTTTATCAGGCAGGAGAGAAGCAGTAAAATTTGGCCTGGGGTTTTCTCATCCCTAGGTGTGAAATTATTTCAGAGCTATAATAATAATACTTTGCATTTCTATAGTCCTTTTATTTGAAGATCTAAAAGTATTCTGTTGGTGTTAATAGAGCTTCCCAGCACCCTCTGAAGTAGGTAAGTATTATTAGAGAAGATTTCCTCCAAGAACATTTTCACTTCATATCCCATGTGTGACTTGAAAATGCTTTTGTATTATTTGGGAATCTGAACCATTTAAAGTGCCATGCATATAGGGTACTTGGTTTCTTTATATGCAGTCTTCACTAATTCACAGCACATTGAGGTAAATACAGTCCATTTCCCACGAAGGGGTGTGGCATTATTTAGAGAGAATTAAAATAAAAGCATTCTCTTTTTGCCTTTTATTTGAATGCTTTTGAAGATATTCAGTAATGTCCACCAGCTATGGAACTGTCTATCTTACAATTAATTTTCCCTTTCTAAGGTAGCAGGACTTGCAGGAATATACTGAATAACTGGTGGGGATTGTCGGCAATGTGGTGTCCTTTGGGAGCTCATGACATGTCAAGCCAATTAAAAATACAAACCGACTTTGCATTCTGATTTAAAGGTTTAATTCTGAAAACTTGTTTTGAATGTTGCATGCCTGAATTTTAATCATGCATACATACATACCTCATTACATTTTCCCCCTCAAAATGTTGGGAAGTTCTATCTTGGTGGTGTTTGGGGTGTCTGCTCACTTAGTGTCATTGATGCAGAAGTGTTACACGTCTGCCATAGCACATGTCGGGGAGCAAGAATGCCCCGTTCTATTCAAGGACCTTCTGGCAAGACTAAGAATCAAATTGACATGAGACAGATTAACAAGAGGGAAACAAATTTAATTTTATCCATATGGAGAATCCACATAGACATGGAGATTCCAAAAACAGTCAGGCAAAATGAGGTATATGTATCATTCTGACTTGAGAAGGGCATGGGGGTCTGGGACTCAAAAGGGAAGAAATATAATTCACAGGAAGATGAAAAAGGGTAAATATGGGGTAAACAAATGTTTGCTGGGCCACTCAGACACAATGGGACACAGAAAGGACTTTGATGAAACAGGACTGACTTTGTTCCTGTCTACTAGGAAAAGAGCTTGTTGCAAATCCTCTGGGTTTCAATTGCCTTTTAAAAAAAATGTTTATTTATTTATTTTGAGAGATAGACAGAACAAGAGCTGGGGAGGGCCAGAGAGAGACAGGGAGAGAATCCCAAGCAAGCTCTGCACTGCCAGCTCACAGACCGACTTGGGCCTGATCTCCCGAACTGCGAGATCACGACCTGACCCGAAATCAGGAGCCAGCCAGGCACCCCTCGATTGCTTTTTAACTGAAAACACTCAGACTTGCCCTGAGAAGTCAGAACCCCCACCTTTTGCTACATAAATAACCGCTTTCATTCCGCTTCTGTAAAACTGCTTATGCGCCCCACCCTAGTCGGAAAGTCCCCAGCCGCTACGCAACCCGGGCCCCAAGTTGCATCAGCCGCTTCGCAACCCGGGCTCCAAGTTGCATCAGCCGAAAGAAACTTCATTTCCCAAGCTTCCCCGGGACGAAATTACCCACAACCCCAACCACCACCGAGCAGAGAGCCTATCGCCAGCCTGTATGCAAATGTAACTCAAAATGGTATAAAAGACCTGTAACCCCGTTTATCGAGGCTCTCCCGCTTTCCAACACTGGGGAGCCCTGGTGCACCAGTAAAGACTCTCTGCCGACGTCGGAGTGCCGTGTGGTTCTTTGCGCCAACTCTCATTCCATAGGGCTTAGGAGCTTGGCTCCTAACATTTGGTGCGTTGGCCGGGAATCGAGGGAAGGCAAGAGAACCCCGGCCCCGTCGGTGGATGACTCTCCGGCCCGGGCCACTGACGGACTGACTGAAGACAGACTTCTGTGCCTTTGTCTACACACAGGTATTGTGTTCTATGTTTTGTCTCTGAACTGTGAATTCTGAGGCCGGCCGGCCACCTCAGTAGGAGTGTTGAAGGAGGACAGACGTGTCCTGAACCTTCACACCCCAGCCCCGAGGGACGCCTCGGTGGTGTCTGTAGGGGAGAACTGACAAGTTCGTCAGACTCCCCAAATCCGTAGGCAGGCCTCCCCTGCCATCTGAATCTGAATACCTGGCCGCGGCTCCTTGGTTGTTGTCTAGTCTGTGTTGTCTGGTCTGTGTCGACATTGTAGTCATCTTTGTGTATGTGTGTGTAAGTGTGCTGGTGTGGACGCGTGGACAGGACAGGACGACACAGCCATGGGACAGACATTGACTACTCCTCTAACTTTGACTCTGACTCATTTCTCGGACGTCCAAGCAAGAGCTCACAATCTTTCCCTTGAGGTTCGGAAAGGTCGATGGCGAACTTATTGTTCATCAGAGTGGCCACCCTATCCGTAGGGTGGCCCCGGGATGGGACTTTTGACCTCTCTATTATATTACAGGTTAAGACGAAGGTAATGGATCCCGGACCACAAGGTCATCCAGATCAAGTAGCCTATATCCTCACTTGGGAGGATCTCATTCGGAATCCTCCGGCATGGATGAAACCCTTCCTCCCTTCCTACCCCCTATCTCAATCTACCCTTCTTCCCCTGAAAACCTCAAAAGACCGAGCCTCAACCCAAACTCCAGATCCGCCCACACCGGTTTTTCCCGATGAGTCCCAAAGGGACTCCCTCCTCCTAGACGCTTTGTCCTCGCCGCCCTACAACCCCCTCTTACAGCCTCCACCCTATAATCCGCCCCTGGCCCCCGCCTTGACCCCGGTGGCCCCTACTTCCCCTCCTGCCTCCAGTTCCTCCTCCCCCTCCTCTCCCGGTCCTGTGGCCGTGCGTCCGGGGCCCGAGCCGCGGCCCCGCCCCCGCTCCCCGCTGGCGATCCCGGCCCCCCTTTTGCCCTGTCGGGGCGGCTCGCGCCGAGGCCGAGTCGCGCGCGGGGCTGCGCCCCGGGGATGCGTGCCCCGGCGGCGGCCCGCGGGACGCCGCGGCGTCGCCCGCCGCTGCGCGTGCGGTGCCCCGTGCCGCGCGGTCCCGTGGGCCGTCGTGGGGGGTGGAGGTTGTGGATCCGGAGCGCCGTTGGTCTCGCCGCCTTGCCCCGGGCGGCGGCCGCGGCGGTCTGGCCGTGGCCCCCTCACCCGCCCGGACTGGGACTATGAAACGGCTCCAGGTAGGGAGAGTCTCCGAATCTATCGCCAGGCTCTGTTGGCGGGTCTCAAGGGGGCAGGGAAACGGCCCACCAATTTGGCCAAGGTAAGGACCATAATTCAAGGAAAAGAGGAGAGCTCCAACGGCTAGATGGGATTCAAACCTATGGGTTGCAGGAACTAGTTAGGGAGGCAGAAAAGGTATATAACAAGAGGGAAACTCCAGAAGAACAGGAGGCTAGGCTAGCAAAAGAGCAGGAAGCACAGGAGGAACGAAGAGATCGAAAGAGAGATAAACGTCTAACAAAAATCCTGGCAGCTGTAGTGACAGAAAATAGAACAGGAAAGTCAGGGGAAACGAAGAGGCGGCCCAAAATAGAAAAAGACCAATGTACCTATTGCAAAGAGCGCGGGCACTGAATCAAAGACTGCCCTAAGCGCCTTAGAGACTCAAAGAAATCTACCCCCATACTCACCTTGGGCGAAGAGAGAGAGTAGGGGCGTCAGGGCTCTGGAGCCCCCCCGAGCCCCGGCTAACTTTATCTGTAGGGGGGCATCCCACCACCTTCCTGGTGGACACAGGAGCTCAGCACTCGGTCCTAACCAAGGCAAACGGGCCTCTGTCCTCTCGTACCTCTTGGGTTCAAGGAGCGACAGGAAGAAAAATTCACAAATGGACTAACTACCGTACGGTTGATTTAGGGCAAGGGACAGTGACACACTCTTTTCTGGTAGTACCCGAATGCCCATACCCCCTTTTAGGACGAGACCTCCTAACCAAGCTTGGAGTTCAGATCCATTTCTCCAAAGCGGGGGCCCAAGTGCTAAACCGGGATGGCCAGCCTATCCAAGTCTTAACTGTGTCCTTACAAGACGAACACAGACTTTTTGAAACCCCGGTCACCACTAACCTCCTCGAAGCCTGGCTGCAGGACTTTCCCCAGGCCTGGGCAGAAACGGGAGGGCTTGGTCGAGCCAAATGCCAGGCCCCAATCATAATTGACCTAAAGCCCACGGCAATGCCTGTATCTATCAGGCAGTATCCTATGAGCAAGGAGGCTCATATGGGCATTCAGCCACACATTACCAGATTTCTAGAGCTTGGGGTCCTGCGACCTTGCCGCTCACCTTGGAATACCCCTCTCTTACCAGTGAAAAAAACCTGGTACTCGAGACTACAGGCCCGTCCAAGACTTAAGGGAAGTCAACAAAAGGACTATGGATATCCATCCTACGGTCCCCAATCCCTATAACTTGCTCAGCACCCTGAGCCCAGACCGCACCTGGTACACAGTACTGGACCTAAAAGATGCATTCTTTTGCTTACCCTTGGCCCCCCAGAGCCAGGAACTGTTTGCTTTCGAATGGAGGGACCCTGAAAGAGGAATCTCAGGCCAATTAACCTGGACCCGCTTACCCCAAGGGTTCAAAAACTCCCCCACTCTCTTTGATGAGGCTCTCCACAGGGACCTAACTGACTTCCGGACTCAACACCCAGAAGTAACTCTACTCCAATATGTGGATGACCTTCTTCTGGCCGCCCCCACAAAGGAAGCCTGCATACGAGGTACCAAACATCTGCTTCGGGAATTGGGAGACAAAGGATACCGGGCATCCGCCAAGAAGGCCCAGATTTGCCAAACCAAGGTAACCTACCTGGGGTACATACTGAGTGAGGGGAAAAGATGGCTCACCCCTGGGCGAATAGAAACTGTGGCTCGCATTCCGCCGCCCCAGAACCCCAGAGAGGTACGTGAATTCCTGGGAACTGCTGGGTTCTGTCGCTTATGGATACCTGGGTTCGCTGAGCTAGCCGCCCCCCTCTATGCCCTCACGAAAGAGAGTGCACCCTTCACCTGGCAGGAAAAACATCAGTCAGCCTTTGAGGCCCTAAAAGAGGCCCTCCTCTCCGCCCCGGCTCTCGGGTTGCCAGACACCTCCAAGCCCTTTACCCTCTTCATAGACGAGAAACGAGGAATTGCCAAAGGAGTTCTAACCCAAAAATTAGGGCCCTGGAAGAGGCCAGTAGCATACCTGTCCAAAAAGTTGGACCCTGTGGCAGCGGGGTGGCCCCCATGTCTTCGTATCATGGCAGCCACTGCTATGCTGGTCAAGGACTCTGCCAAATTAACCCTTGGACAGCCACTAACTGTTATCACCCCGCATGCTTTAGAGGCCATAGTGCGGCAGCCACCGGACCGACGGATAACCAACGCACGCCTAACCCACTACCAGGCCCTCCTACTGGACACGGACCGCGTCCAATTTGGACCTCCGGTTACCTTGAACCCTGCCACGTTGCTACCGGCACCGGAAGACCAACAGAGCGCACACGATTGCCGGCAAGTACTGGCTGAGACCCATGGGACACGGGAAGACCTTAAAGATCAAGAGCTCCCAGATGCGGATCACTCTTGGTATACGGACGGGAGCAGTTACATCGACTCAGGTACCCGGAGGGCGGGAGCGGCGGTAGTAGATGGCCACCACATCATATGGGCACAATCACTACCTCCTGGCACGTCTGCACAAAAGGCCGAGCTGATAGCGCTCACCAAGGCCCTAGAACTATCCGAAGGGAAAAAGGCTAACATATACACAGATAGCCGATATGCCTTTGCAACGGCTCATACACACGGGAGTATTTATGAAAGAAGGGGCCTACTAACCTCAGAAGGCAAAGAAATTAAAAACAAAGCTGAAATCATTGCATTATTAAAGGCCCTTTTTCTTCCCCGAAAAGTAGCCATAATTCATTGCCCCGGGCATCAGAAAGGACAAGACCCAATTGCAACAGGAAATAGACAGGCAGACCAAGTAGCCAGGCAAGTCGCTGTGGCAGAAACGTTGACTTTGACCACAAAACTTGAAGAAACCAATCTTACGACCAACAAATATGCTTACACCCCAGAAGACCAGGAAGAGGCAAAGGCCATAGGGGCTATACTGAATCAGGACACTAAAGACTGGGAAAAAGAAGGAAAGATAGTCCTTCCCCGAAAGGAAGCCCTGGCAATGATCCAACAAATGCACGCCTGGACACATTTAAGTGATCAGAAGCTGAAGTCACTGATTGAAAAAACTGACTTCTTAATCCCTAAGGCAGGCACCCTCATAGAACAGGTGACCTCCGCCTGTAAGGTCTGTCAACAGGTAAACGCTGGGGCTACCCGAGTGCCAGAAGGAAAACGGACTCGTGGTAACCGCCCAGGAGTCTATTGGGAAATAGACTTTACTGAAGTAAAGCCTCACTATGCGGGGTATAAGTACTTATTAGTGTTTGTAGACACCTTTTCAGGATGGGTAGAAGCCTACCCCACCCGACAAGAAACGGCACACGTGGTAGCCAAGAAGATTTTAGAAGAAATCTTCCCCAGATTTGGACTTCCCAAGGTAATCAGGTCAGATAACGGGCCGGCCTTCGTTTCCCAGGTAAGTCAGGGGCTCGCCAGGACACTGGGGATTAATTGGAAATTACACTGTGCATATAGGCCCCAGAGCTCAGGACAGGTAGAAAGAATGAATAGAACAATAACAGAGACCCTTACTAAATTGACCTTAGAGACTGGCTTAAAAGATTGGAGACGCCTCCTATCTCTGGCCTTGTTAAGAGCCAGAAATACACCCAACCGTTTCGGGCTCACCCCATATGAAATCCTTTATGGGGGACCCCCCCCCTTTTGTCAACCTTGCTCAATTCCTTCTCCCCCTCCGATCCTAAGACTGATTTACAAGCCCGACTAAAAGGGCTGCAAGCGGTGCAGGCCCAAATCTGGACACCCCTGGCCGAACTGTATCGGCCAGGACATCCACAAACTAGCCACCCATTTCAGGTAGGAGGGGACTGGACCTACTAACGGCAGAACAAGGAGGAATTTGTTTAGCCTTACAAGAAAAATGCTGTTTTTATGCTAACAAGTCAGGAATTGTTAGAGACAAAATAAAAACCCTACAAGAAGAATTACAAAAACGCAGGGAAAGCCTGGCATCCAACCCTCTCTGGACCGGGCTGCAGGGCTTTCTTCCGTACCTCCTACCTCTCCTGGGACCCCTACTCACCCTCCTACTCATACTAACCATTGGGCCATGCGTTTTCGGTCGCCTCATGGCCTTCATTAATGATAGACTTAATGTTGTACATGCCATGGTGCTGGCTCAGCAATACCAAGCACTCAAAGCTGAGGAAGAAGCTCAGGATTGAGCTTCCGGGACAAAAGCAGGGGGGAATGAGAAGTCAGAACCCCCACCTTTTGCTACATAAATAACCGCTTTCATTCCGCTTCTGTAAAACTGCTTATGCGCCCCACCCTAGTCGGAAAGTCCCCAGCCGCTACGCAACCCGGGCCCCAAGTTGCATCAGCCGCTTCGCAACCCGGGCTCCAAGTTGCATCAGCCGAAAGAAACTTCATTTCCCAAGCTTCCCCGGGACGAAATTACCCACAACCCCAACCACCACCGAGCAGAGAGCCTATCGCCAGCCTGTATGCAAATGTAACTCAAAATGGTATAAAAGACCTGTAACCCCGTTTATCGAGGCTCTCCCGCTTTCCAACACTGGGGAGCCCTGGTGCACCAGTAAAGACTCTCTGCCGACGTCGGAGTGCCGTGTGGTTCTTTGCGCCAACTCTCATTCCATAGGGCTTAGGAGCTTGGCTCCTAACAGCCCATCTTGGGCCTGCCTTCCCTTGGCCCCTGCAAACAGAACATTCAAGAAAAGACCTTCTGTTTCTTAGTCCGTGCTGGCTATTCTAGGAGGTTCCTCTTCCAAGCAATGTTGGGTGGCCCTGCTGTGCTCTCCAAAGGAGGTTGGGCTCTTTTGGATTTCATGGACCCAGTATTCATTTTCCCAGCATCTCCTCACCATCCCCACCAAAAGTCCTGTTGCCTCCCTAGAGATCTACCTGGGAACAGAGTGCCAGCCTCTACTACTTCAAGGAACTGGAAAACCTCCAGCTTCTCCCCAGTAGTAGGAAGGTTCCAGTCCCACCCAAACAAGGTTAAAGGAAACAACTGTTTTAAACAACATGATCCAAATTTGTTTTTATCGTTGTCTTTTTCTGCTAGTGTCTAGCACGTACCCCTCCATGAATTTAGGCTGTTGAAAAAAAAATCCTTAGTGGGGGCCAGATTTGGTTGAGAGATTGCCCTCTAGTACTTTCTGCTTTGGGACAAAGGGACTGGAAGCTCTGTTGAAGTTCTTGAGATCAGAAAGGGAACTATACTGAAAGCATAACGAAAAGTACGAGTTGGTATGCTTAAAATATGCTGCCCCCCCCCACTGAGACGAGGTGATGCTTCAGCATTTGTGGTGTTCTTTATGACTCTCATGATGGAGAGAGCATCAGATGATCGCATGGTTAATTCTTTTCCTGGCCTTTCAATTATCTACCTCTTTGGGAGAAATTCACTTAAGACCCATCATTTGAAGATTTGGAGGAATTTGGGCAGGACTATGTATCTCTGTACCATTTTCTCCTGAGTCTTTTGCTCCAAGGAGGTCATATAAATTTGTTGCTAATTATATGAAGATAGATTTATCAGTCAAGATGCTTTTGGCTACAAATAATCAGAAAGTCAACTCAAAATGGTTTAAACAATAAAAGAATTAAGGAAAAAAAAAAAGCTTCCCACCCTCTCCATATCTACCTGCTGAGCCCCATGCATGTCATGATTGATAGAAAGGCATTATAAAACCTGGGCTCTGAATGTCTGGAATCCAGCCTCAATCTACTTTTCCCTGGTGCCAAGCAACTGGGGTCCCACCAGGGTGCCTTTGATGGTTGTCACTGTGCTGTAGGGAGAGGATTTCAGCACTAAGCTGTTGACAGATTGCTAAGCATTGTCACTTCTTTTGTGAATTTCTCTACCAACTTGCATTTGAACCCAAAATAAAAGCCATCGGAATAAGGAAAATGAATTATCTCAAGGAACAAGATATCCCAACAGAGCAACTCCAGGCTCTGTTAATTCAGTGGCTCAACAATGTTATTAAAGTCTTCATTTCTTGCCTTTTTCCTCTGCCATCTTCACCGTTTTGACTTGGTCCTCAGACCAAGGTGCCTTAACGGTGCTAAGATGGCTGCTTCATTCTGGGGAGTCATCTCTACTAATGGTAGCATCCCTTGGCATAAGAAACTATTCTTTGTATCCTGTTTTAAAAACAAGGGACCTTCCCTGTAACCCCTCTAGCAGGCTTCTCCTTAGGTGACATTTGGCTGATTGCAGCCACATACTCCTTTCTAAATCATACACAGGCACATGGGATGGGATTACCTTGATTGGCTTAGATTGGTGCTTTCCAATCTAAATTTGTTCTTGTCATGGTACACATAGAAAATGATAATGTTTGGTCAGCACATTAAGTAAACAGAAGAGGCTGCTCATATTTGAAATTTTTTTAACGTTTATTTATTATTGAGAGACAGACAGAGACAGAGCATCAGCAGGGGAGGGGCAGAGAGAGGAGGAGACACAGAATTTGAAGCAGGTTCCAGGATCCGAGCTGTCAGCACGGAGCCGGACACGGGGCTCAAACCCACCAACTGTGAGATCATGACCTGAGCCGAAGTCGGATGCCCAACCGACTGAGCCACCCAGGCGCCCGAGGCTGCTCATATTTGGACGTGGCTTGTGTATGGGTATGTGCATGCGTGTGCCTGTATTGGGGGTGTGAGTGGGGTCTGTCTGGCTGTCTTGACCCTGTTCTGCCTGGCTGCCTTAGGGGCTAAAGAGATGATATCTGAGCAGCTATAACCCATCCCGTTCTTAAACTAATCAGGATTTACCCCTGAGCTGGGTTAATCCTCCCTTTCTCCGGGCATATGGCTTTGTGGAGGGAGGATACTCCAGTAAAATGTAAGTTTTACTGTTTTTTTTTTTTTTTTTAAAGTTTATTTATTTATTTTGAGAGAGAGAAAGGGAGGGCAAGCATAGAAGGGGCAGAGAGAGGGAGAGAGAATCCCAAGCGGGCTCTGCACTGTCAATGCAGAGCCGGATGTGGGCCTTGAATCCACAAACCGTGAGATCATGATCTGAGCCAAAGACACTTAGCTGACTGAGCCACCCAGGCATCCCTCAGTTTTACTTTTAAGGCAGAAGAGGGGATGGCTGTTGGATAAGCCCTCAGCAGTGTCTGCTGCATAGGTGTTTCTTGTCTTTATATATACCTAATATCCTTCTTTGAGTCAATATTTCCTTATGGAGAAAGGACCAAGTTTTGCAATTTTAAGTACTCAGTGATTGTTTGTATATTGCATGAATGGGTATGTACTAATGTACTTGACTAACTGATGCTTTCATTACCACTGACCTCCTAGAATGTGCCAGAAATGTGCTGTAGGAGGTGCAAGAAATGTGGGCCCCCGCTGATGATTTTACACCTAGGGAGGGAAACAGGTCATAACTACTAAACAACACATATATAATTAAAAGTTAAGTCCTCTTGCAACAGGAGGCAAAACAGAGCAGACCTCTTCATACTTGCTGGTCTGGGAGGGCTTGAGTTTATGACATTTTAGCTGAGGGCTGCAAGAAGGACCAGAGGGGGAATCCACCATGCAGGGTGTCATAGCCTTGGCCCTTCTAACTACCACTCAGTTCAGAATCATTTGTTTTTAAGAAACGAACCAAACAAAAACAACCCAAGACGAGCATTTGCTCTAAGACCACCAGCTAGTTCACCGATTTGAGGGCAGGTTGGACTGAGAGCCTTCTGAGACACTGGCCCAGGAAGTGGTTGACCCTCTCGAGCAGGACAGGTACACGGATAAGCCACACTGTCTCTCATTGTCTCCGTCCTGAAGCACAGTGACCGACTCGGGCTGCACGTGCTCTCCCACTGCTTCTCCCTGCACACCGGCTGCTGTGCTGCACGTATCCTGGGCCACCTTGACTGTCCCTGCAGCCCCCTCTGTCCCACTTAAGGGGTGGATAGAGACTGACAGCAATTACTCCAGTTCCCCTTTCCTGGGGGGCAATGTCTGAATCGCTTGATCTAGGTCAGGTGCCCATACTTGCTGGAGTCCGCTGTGGTCTGGGCACAGGGTCCACCTGGCCCGCTGCCTACTTAATTCTACTTAATCCCTCTCAGTAGGATTGGGAGAGAGTCTCTGACAAGGCGCACTTAGGCCAGGTGGACGGATTAATGCCCTTGTTAAGTGCTGTTTTCCAGGTTCTCCAACCTCAGTAACACTGGGAGGGTCCCAATGATGTAAATAATTTAGCTATTACCTGAGTTGCTTAGCCCAGTACTGATGCCTACTGCAGGGCACAGGATATAGCAGGTGCTTAAGAAGTAGTTAGTGATGATAATAGTAGCCAAGTGAACTGTGAGCTATGTGGTAGTTCTTTCTTAGCGGTGCAGATCAATTATATTATTTTAATGGAAATGCTTCTTTGTTTTGCAGACAGAAACACTCTTTCGTAGATGTCAGTCTATCTTTAAGCCACTTTACAATTACTTTATTCGTAGTACAAAAATACTACATTCGCATTTTAGTTTATTTGGGAAATGAATTAGCAAAGAGAAGAAAATAGAAATAGCTCAAGATCCTACTGCCCAGGGATGACCACCTATGGCCTTTTGGGGTGTGTCTTAACAGTTTTCTATGTAGACATGTTTAAAAGAAATGGGATGCATTTCCACTTAAAAATGATTACGTATTGCTTTTTAAACTTGCACTGTGAACACTAAAAATTCTTCTATCGCACCCTCATTCAGAGTGGCACTGTATTCCGTCGTGTGGATGTAACACACAGAAGGGGACACACAGATGGGGAAGTCACATCTGTCACTGAGTGGGGTCCTTCGGCTGGCATGGATTGGAATGCTGACCCCGAGGCTGTATGGCAGTGCAGATACCGCAGGGCGATCCTTGACGGTGGTCAGAAATTAAGTTTGCGTGATAATGATCACGCTTGTCCCCGGGGCCACCACTTTCCTGAGGATAATTTACATGAAGCTATTTTTCTGTTTTGCAAGGAGGAAGTCTCAGCTGGAGCATCCCTGTAAGGAAAATAATCAGCATCCCCCTCAGGGTTCCAGGAAGCATTTTTGCCGCTCAGGTCAGGGTGGCCCCTGCAGACTGCACTTGCAATAAAGCAAATGCAAGCATGCCAAATTGCTTTGCTCCAGCTTAACCCTACTCCAGAATGAATCCATAAATGCTACAAAAGGAAAGCTTATGAACATATGCTACGCAGAACTCAGAAAGCGTCCTGCCTGCTTAATCCTCTTCCTACTTCAGGGGGAAGAAAAAAGTCTGTTTATACTTGAACTGAGAATTGAGGGATCACAAAAATGAAGATTGGATGCCTTGCTAGAAATCACCAGTTGTGTTTTCTCATTTCCCTTAGAGCCATGGGTTGATTTTTCAATACAGCTGTGTCAGTGGGGAAATGTGCCGCTCTTTCTAGAGTTCTTAGATTCACTCCCAATTATGTGGCTGTGTCTAAATGCCTTTTGAAGAAATGCAAGTTCACCCTGTTGAAACACAGAGTGTTCATTATGGTGCGTTCTGAGGACCGGAGGCCATCTCTTCATGTCACTGTCTCCCCCCTCCCCCCATGACTCCCCACTTAGATTATTACAGATGGCGAAGGGCGCTTCTCCACTTGGCTTTCTTGGAGCGATTCTTCCATGGAGAGTTGCACGGCATCAAGCTGGATGTGCACTAGCTCAGAGGTTCAGGACCGCGCCCTGGCACCTAGCATGCATGTTCGTCCTTCTGGTTCAAGATGATTCCCCTTTAAAACAGTTCATCTTTTTCTTTGCTGACATATCGGCTTGCAGACACCTACGGACGCTTTCTGATAAGCTTTCGGATCCTGAAGCAACTCAGGTTTTTTGAGCCCTTGCTGTGGGCCTCCCCACACTGCAGCTCTGGAGGACCCAAGTAGGTCTGCTTCAGTCCCTTTCCATCTCAGGGAAGTGGATGCTGTGTTTCTGCCTGTGTCTTATCTAATGCATGTCTGTATCTTCTGGCTCTCTTGGGACAGAGGTCTACAGGGCCATTCAGTGTGACACCAAAGGCACTATCTGTGTAGAGCCAGTCATAATGGATAACTGTAAACATGACTAGATGCCTGCCCAAAGGGGGTGTTAACCAAAGGTGTGTGAATCTGCTCGGAGGGGCAACAGCTGAGATGTCAGAGTAGTTCACCATCTCCTGGGTAGAGGCATTGGGAGATTGTTTTCTGTCTGGAAAATATGACAGGCATCAGATCCTGAACGTTCCCTCCTGTGGCTGCAGGTGTGCATCCTTCTGATTTAGAAATGAGGGACGCTCACTGGGCATTACCAGTGCAGGAGATTCAGAGCGAGAAAGAAGTGAAAAGTGTAGGGGGCTTCAAAATGGGAATGAATTGTGGTCATCATCGACCCAGGATGCACTTGGGAGGATGCACTTATGAAGAACCGTTTGTACATGATGCTGTGCCTCTTGATGGCACTGGGACTTGCTAATTTGCTCCATTTTCTTTGTGAACATTAAAAACTCTGATTCTAGTGTTAAATAACAAAAATTCAACTGAGTATATTTTAGAAAATCTAATCGGCTGTATTAAACAATTCATGAATCATGAATCAGGCAGCATCCCAACTAAGTGAGTGGTGGAGGGGAAGTCCAAAGAGCTATAGGAAAAGAAACGTTTTTAAAGGTAGAGAGGGAGTGGAAAAAAGGAAATTATTCGCAAAGAATTCATTGTTTTAGGCAAGATCTCCCTCCTAAGGGGAGTAGAAGGAGTCTCTCAGTAAACTTTCTGGTGCTGGCCACTAAATCCCCAAGTTGACTGGCTAAAGGTTATATTCTTTGGGGGTTGAAACTGCAGTTAGGTTAGGTATTAAGTCTCAGTTTACTGACTTGGGACCTTAGCCTAACTGACACCATTTGGGGCCTGTGGTTTTCTTTTTAACACCAGCAAACCAAGGAACTATCAGGATGGCGAAAGCATGTGGGTGTTACACTGTAACAACACAGAACCATTATGCAATTGACATTTATCATGGTACTGTGGTCTTATTAAAAAATGCAGCCAGCATCTTTAGCTTATGATCAACTCTAGGCAATATGGCAGTCACTTTTCTTTAATTCTCTCATTTAATCTTTATCACAACTCATGGGACAGATATTTTTCTTCAGAATTTAACAGATGAGGGAACCGAAGTTCAGAGAAGTTAAGTAACTTGACCAAGATTGCACAGCTTGTAAGATGGAGTCATTTGAAAAGATAGAATGTGGTAGATCTTTGTACAGCTAGGGCAAGGGAAGGGGAACTTGTCATTTCTCTGATAAGGCATACTGATGGGGCTTTTGCTGTGTCCCTTGATAATTCTGGACAGAGTTGGGATAATTTGGAGGTGTACCTTAGGCATGCAGGTGCAAAGCTGATTTATTTTTATTCATTCATTCATTCACTCATTCATTCTTTCATTTATGGTTGATGCATTCAAATTCACTCGTGTTTTGTATAAATTAGGCACCTGTTCTGCTGAGAGCTAGGTGTTAAGAGTAGTGGAAAGTTGATCAGAGAACTGAGAATCTGATTGGAGAGAAGGTAGCCAGGGAGAGCTTGAACATATGGCCCATTGTGGCAAATATGGCAAGAAGCAGCAGCATTCAGGAGCTTGCTCCAGGAGTTATTGGGGTGACCTCTGGGTAATGTGTCTCCTCCTACTGGGAACCCCTGTTAGTATTCCAGAAATTCGGTCTCAGCACAGGGATTGACATTTGTTCTGCACTGTCAGTCACAATGAAGAGACCTATTAACAGCATGCGATTTCTTTGTGATGGGTAATTTGTGAGCTCAGACGTGTAAAGGAGACGGTGCATAGAAGTGGAGAAAGGCCTACAACACAGTAGACTTTCTCTATGACACATATACCGGGACAGCCCCAGATGGAAATAATTGTGAAGTAGGCAACAGCCTGCTCTTTCGTACCCCGATTTCTCATAGCTTGTGACACACACTCCACACGGCACCTACAGCCCCAAGCACGTGGCCTTTGCACAGGCTTCTTCAGGTTCTCAGTCCCCTTCCTACCTCTGTTTGGTGGTGGGGGTGGGGGGTGGGGTGGGGGGTGGTGGGTGTTGAGAATCCTGATATCACTCATTTTGTACTCTTTACTGTGAAATCCAACCAATAGTTTATTACAGTGTTTCACATGATATAGGAGATGATTTTACATAGTACATAAGTGAACACTTTTTGGATTAGTCACGTTAATTTTTTTTAATGTTTATTTATTTTTGAGAGAGAGTGCATGAGCAGGGGAGGGGCAGAGAGAGGGGGAGACACAGAATCTGAAGCAGGCTCCAGGCTGTGGGCTGTTAGCTCAGAGCCCGATGCGGGGCTCGAACCCCTCGAACTGCAGGATCATAACCTGAGCCGAAGTCGGATGCTTAACCTACTGAGCCACCCAGGCGCCCCAGTCACATTAATTTTTTTCAAGTTTCTCCATTTGTGGCAAGTGATATTGGCTGTATACGCACGATAGTGAATATGTACAGTGGCAATATGGAATTGTCTTTCCGAAAACTTAGTTTAGCAAAATTGATTAGATTAAAAGAAAAATATTATACTAATGCTAGAACATGGGCTCACACACAGATAGGAGAATCGGGAAAGGAGAATGTGAGTTCCTGAAGTTTTAGAACAATTTACCTGGGTGTATTTGCGTTTCAGACTTTTATCTTTAGAATTCTGTGTTTTATCTCACAGGATGAGAATTTGATTGATCCAGGTAGAGGGAGCCCCTCTGAGCTCTTGCTTCCTAGGTAGCCACCTACTTCACCCTGCAGGATTATGATTTACTTGTGTTACAGATGACTGATGTCACACCAGGTTTTTCTTTTAGTTAATGGTTACACTGTAGAGGAAGTGATTCTTCCTTCATGGTGTCCAGTTTGCTGCAACTATGAGGCTTGTGGCCGGGGGGTTTTTCATGGAAAGCTCATGTGAAGGTGCACGGTTGCTGGTTAGAATGTGCACAGTAGATGTAGTGTCTAAAGCAGCCAGATGAAGAGTAGCAACCACGTAACCCCACAGTTGCATCACAGAAATGCAATAGAATAAATAGAGTATTCATTTCATGTACCGAAAACAGCACCTGAATCTACTCCTGAGCCATTTTGAACAAGGGGCAGGAAGAATTGTCACAACAAAGAGAGGTGTTTCTCTGAAATAGTAATCAGGCTGGGACAGAGAACAAGTTACTGCAGTATTCAGTGGGCCCGAGGTATCAGAATCTAGGGGCTTGCTAGTATTAGACTACATGACAGGGTTTTTGGTCTTTGAGTGGGTCTGTCTCCAGGCAGAGCCAAAAGTGGGAGCCCAGGGGACTAAGAGCAGCCTGTGCTGGTGGAATGAAATGAAACTTGCCGATAACGTGCACATCACAGGCCAGGTGACATCTTGGGCTTCTTTCTACCTTGTGATTGGATGATTTTTTTCCCTGCCCCACAATGTATTTCATTGGTTGCGTGCATCTTGGAAGTGCTAAAAGGAACACTTATTCCTGAAGGTCTGTTTTCACATCATTTTCTTTTTTTTTTTAATGTTTTATTTTTGAGAGAGAGCGAGAGTGCGCGTGCACACAAGTGGGGGAGAGGCAGAGAGAGAGAGAGAGAATTGTCAGCAGCAAGCCCGGTGTGGGGCTTGAACTCATCAACCGGGAGATCACGACCTGAGCTGAAGTCCTATGCTCAACCCACTGAGCCACCCAGGTGCGCCAACATCATTTTCTAAATGCATCGGAGAGGCTATTGCTACACAAAGTTATTATTTATGCTTTTTGTAGAGACAGACATTAGTGTTTCTATAGTATGTATCTATTTGCTGGTTAGAGACTCCTACTTGTTACTGAGCAAGAGACAGGATTTACTATTATTGCTATTCTCGGTCATTACTTGGTTGGGTTTTTCATCTAGTTTTGGGGCCCAACTCCTCTTTCTGTTGACAAAGAATAATTAATTACTTTCAGAATTTAGGCTCCTGTGTCACCAATAGATAATTTGTAAATTTAAGAATATCATTTTAACTTAATGGTCACTTTTCATGGTGCCTGGTTTGGCTCAGGTTATGGTCTCATGGCTCTTGGGTTCGAGCCCCGCCTCGAGCTCTGTGCTGACAGCTCAGAGCCTGGAGCCTGCTTCAGAATCTGTGTCTCTGTCTGCCCCTCCCTCACTCGTGCTCTGTCTGTATCTCTCTCTGTGTCAAAAATAAATACACATTAAAAAAAAAAAAAGTAAATAATAACGGTCACTTTTCTTATATTAGGTATGAGCAAGGGAAAATAATCCAAATTATCGAAAAAATGTCAGAAATAAACTTACTTGAAATGCATATATCTTGCAAAAATATTATATTGAAATATTAAATATATCAAAAATAATATAAAGAAACTCAGGCCTAAAATGGTAACTTAATAACTATCCCCAACTTGGCATCAAGATTGGCGAAAGGAATCATTCAGTAATCAGTTCCATTGCCTTCTGTAACTCTGCTATGGACTGGGCATACAGCTGTGACCATCATTGATAATGTCCCTGCCCTATAGTTCCGGTGATCTAGCTTTGAGTAAAAACAGGGCAAATGAAACCATTAATACATTGCATGGTACTTTTTGTGTACAGATCAACTGTTATTTCTTGAAATAGCATGAGTTTTATCCCGACAGGTATATAAACTGAACCCTGGTATTTTAGTCATGGTAGATAAGCAAACCATTCATCAGATCTGTGGTCCCTAAATGCTGGAATCTGATTGGCTAAGAGAAATTGAAGGACTTTCATTTTCTACATATTTCATGTTTATGGAAACAAAGAACAAAGCTGGATTTAACCTACTCTTTAATGTATTGACTGTTAAGAGCGGGAAAATCTATTTAACATGTTATCTTTGACTTCCAGTAAAGTGAAATGAACCTAATCAGTACTGGTGTTTCGAAAAATGTGTCCAGTGTTTACCTCTTAAATGCATTGTTAATGAGCTGTCACGTGAAAGTTCGCTGTAGCTTTGCCTTAAATCTGCTCGCTGAGGCCTCACAGGCCTAAATCCCAGCAAACATTTTCTGGAAATTGTAGGGCACCATCATGATTAACTGTAACCCTCCCTACACTTTCATTACAGGAATTAATATAGTGAATTGCCAAATGAATTGTTTGATGCTGTGAGGGAAAGGAATGCTAAGAGGTTCTCATGAGAGGATCAGCAGCTCTGTAGTTTGCAAAGTCAAAGTTCTGTGTGTTTTCAGACTGCCCACCTTCTTGCCCACAGTATATTTTCGTCTTGGTCTAGCTGGCAAATTGCTGAAGGAAGAGAATGATTGTCATATGTCAACTTTTTACGGAGGTATAACAGACAGGGTTTGTGTACTTGAGAATCTGCAGTATACACATTGATGAACTTCCACAAAGTTTATGCCCAAGGAACCGGCATCTATAATTAAATATAGAACGTGACACCCTCATGCCATCTACCCTGCTCCCAGCCCAGGCCACCAGGGTCTTGACTCTAACATCACAAATTGGTTTTGCCATGGTTTTGAATTTTATATAAATGGTATAATACAGAACAAGCTCCTTTGTGTGTGGCATCTTTTGCTCAACATGATGTTTGTAAATCTGGAATGATTTTGTTGTGTTTAACTTTAAGAAATAACGTAGGCTTGTGAGTGTCAATTAAAATCATAGGATGGCAAAATCCTTGGGAAACTTTGCAGTGTCTTGCAACAATAATGCTGGGTTGGTTGACTGGGCATTCAAGTAGTATGGTATATTTTAATGTGTTCTGGAAAAAAATCAGTCTCATTTAGTTACGAGTGACTAGTTCAGCCACACAATTTGCATGTGCAAATTTGACAGTGATTTACGTGGGATAACTCATTTAGATCTTAATAGATAAAACTGTAAAATTTTTGGATATTAGGGTTCCAAAGGTCATCTTAGAAATGTACTCCCTGAGGTTTATTCTTGTACAGGTTAGTGGATAACTTCTTATAATTGACTAATTAAAGTATTTTTAAACCCAAGGCTATATCTTAATATTTCTGTCCTTTTGTATTTAATTGCATGTCTGTGTGAAGAATCTATAACATTTTCTCTTAAAATGTCCTACAATACATAGGATATGGCTCACAGGTCAGACTGCCTGCTGGATGACCCTCTTCTGGGAGGCCAAATATGTAATAATTTTCTTGAAAAGAACATCTCCCACCCCAACACCCCACCCCACCCCAATCAAAATAAAAAATTAAATGCTCTCTCCTCAACAGCACACCACAGTGCCTAAGAACATAGAGTTGGTGTCTTTGGGTGTGGAAGTGGATTTCTTAGTCTTGATTAAGTTGCCTTTCCTCCTCTGAAAATAACAACTACACCTCTCTCTTGTTCACTGGGAGGGGTCCAAGAGCACAGAGAAGTGAACACGGTGCCTGGCACCACCTAAATGCTCACTGCCAATTAGTATTGTGAGCATTCCCTTCTGTATTTTTCTTTTAATGCATCATATTTTAATGATTCAAATCAGGCAGGTGATCCTCAGAATAATTCTTTCCTAAACGTTATATATCTATATCTATACCTCAGGTATATAAATACCTGGGGTATATCTATATATCTGTATTATGTATATATCTAGATCTCTATCTATCTGCCTATCTATCTATCTATCTATCTATCTATCTATCTATCTATTATATAAATATCTCCCTACATCATCCCCTTAAGTGGAAGAGATCCATTTAAACACCATCCAGATTAACAGGATGCATCCCTCATAGCTTTTTAAAACTTTTTGTACGGAACAAAAAACCCCAGGAAGCAGTGGTATTTTTAATGCTGGAACAAAGGCAGCATCATTTTTCAGTGTCTCTCTGATGACAATCTGGTTATTAGGCTGTCAGAGTTCTCTGACAGAATGCAGTGTTGGACTACCTAATTACATTGCTTCAGAGTCCAGTGGGGCTGCTGATCTGTTTCCTAATAATTTTTGGTTAGGGTTGTTTTGTTAAAGGCAAACTTATCAGTCATGTGAGAAATGTTTGCTCTTCATGTTCAGTAGCATAAACATAAAAAAAAATCCACTTAGTCCTGATGTTGTGGGGAACGGTAATAATACAGTCCTTCTTCTTAGACTCCAGATGTCCCATCCATTTGAAAATTTTAGGTTGTTGGGGAAGAAATGTCAAAGAGCCAAAAAGTTCTGTAGTTTTTTGTCTTCCCTTTGTATTTTGGTGTTGAGAAATAGAGCAATGAGCATCAGCTGTCTTAAAGATGTACATTTAAAATTACTTTTCACTATTCTCTGGCCTTTATTTTTTATTTTTAAAGACCCAGAATTTCCTCATAGATTGAAGACTTGAGCAGTGGAGAATAAAAGCTAGGGAAGTACTCTGACATGCCACATACAGCTTCTGTATCAGGGCAGTTTCAGGTTTTGTGGGGGCAGAAGCTTACCTTGTTTGCTGGGTGGTCTTCTAAGAAAAAGAGAAAAAGAGGCACCTGGGTGGCTTAGTCCGTTCAGCATCTGACTCTTGATTTTGGCTCAGGTCATGATCTCACAGTTGTGAGGTTGAGCCTCAAGCTAGACTCTGTGCTGACAGAGTGGAGCCTGCTTGGGATCCTCTCTCCCCTTCTCTCCCTCCTCCTCCCCTGCTCTCTCTCTCTCTCAAAATAAATACATAAATTAAAAATAAAGATAAAGAATAAAAGAATTATTAATGCACAATTGGATACAAAAGTGAGGCACCTGGGTGGCTCAGTCAATTAATCGTCTTGACTCTTGGTCCCGGCTCAGGTCATAATCTCACGGTTTGTGGGTTCAAGCCTCACGTCGGGCCCTGTACTGACAGTGGGGAGCCTGCTTGGGATTTTTTCTCTCTCTCTCTCTCTGTCTCTGTCTCTGTCTCTCCCTCCCTCCCCTGCTGGTGCTCTCTCTCTCTCAAATAAATAAAAATAACTTAAAAAAATAGATACAAAGGTAAGTTTTCATTTCAGTGTTTCAGTTCAGTGATTTAGTTCCCTTCCTTTCACGATCTCTCTCCCAGAAAAGCTTGACAGAAATGTCTCTTGGTGCCTCCTCCCACTTAGACCACCGACCCCCAGCAACTCCCAGCACCCCAGGGGCTCATGCAGCAGGAGCTCTGGAGATTAAGCTGCATTCGCCTGATGTTAATCCTTTTCTGCCTGTTTGAACATGCTGCTGAGTCTAGATGATATCTAGAAAGCTGAGGAGAAGACTTCTAGTAGGGATAAATTAAGATCAAGTCAACCTCAAGTGGATATTATAGATTCTGAAGTGAACTGGAGGCGAAAGATTTTATAAAATATAAAGCTTTAAAGGCAGTTCTGAAAAGGTACAATACTTTCAGGGTATGTAGCCTCTGAGAAGAAGTTGTTGTAGGGAAAAAATTCATTAGAAAAGATACTAATAAAAAAGAAGAGGAATCAATGTTTTTTAGAAAGCTATTTCCTGAGGTGTTGACTTCTTTGTATGACTCAAATGGTATGCTCCCTGGCGGCAGAGTGACATCAAGCCTTGACGTCTGTGTAAATCTTTATGCTGTCTTTGGAATAAGATGATTGCAGCACTGGCCTACCATCAGTGGGGCATGAATTGCTGATCTGTTATTTGATGGGTCCAAGCATACCTCCTGTCTTTATCACTAGCGGCCTCATTGGCTCCAACTCTGAAGATAGCTGGTCAAGTAGGAGTTTCATTCCTTGGCCACAGATACTTCGAGACCTATAGAAACCTAAAACCCAAGTCGGCATTCCCATTCTGTACATTTGTCACTTATCTGAACATTTGTCACCAGTCACTTTGTTAAACACTCTGTGATACTAGTATTTGTCAACTATGATTGACTTATACAAAGATGAAAAGAGACCTTGCCTACTGCTTTATCTTTGCAGTTCCAGGGGATGTCGACATCTCACTAATTTGGGAACTTAGATTAGTTACCTATGTCCTAAGATCAAACTGAGTTGCTGGTACCTTTCAGGTGCTTATTATTTAATGAAAGATTTTCTATAGCTGTTTGGGCATTTGATGGAGCTGTCAAGCTGCGATCTGGGTGCAGAGTGAGTGGCAGAGATGGACAGAGCGAGGTATTAGGAGAGTTTACGGTGGCTTAGGAAGGTATTTCACCCACCTGACATTTCGTCATGAGAGAATATACATTCAAATTGCTTGGACTCCTTTTAATTATTTTGTTTCCTTTTTTTTTTTTTTTTTTTTTTTTGAGTGCATTGTGTAACAGACTACATGGTGTTTATGCAATACCACTCTTTTTCTTTTATTTTCCTCCCACATGGACTGTGTGTAAACTTACCTTTGTTGTGTTCTTTATTATTTTCTCATTCTATCTTGTGGATGGCCCCACAGCCGCATCAGGGTCCAGGTCTCCTCTCCATTTTACGGATTAAGAAATGCGAACATAGGAAGATGTGCTTTTGTGATTTTCACAAGATGATGCCGTGCATTCCCCTGGGATGGGGACCCAGCTCCCTGCCTCCTACCTCTCCTGCTCTAGAGAGGCTCATAAATAGGCCAGTTTGGATAATGGGGCCTTCTCAAGTGTCCCACTGTAAGAAGGCATAGAATTGTATGGTGACATCTTAGTTGGCCATTTAATTTGTACAGATGTAATATTTTCAAGCTGTCTAATTTATCAGATTATCCTTAGAAATGTGTGCAAATAATCTCCTGGAATTAATGAGTGGAAAAGATTTAAAGATATTCTAGTGTCTTAACAACTGAAAACAAAATTTGGCATGGCTATAGAGTGTGAAAAATTCCTTTCTTAAAGAAAATACCTTCCAAATAAAGTGTTTTCCTTTGGAAGTTAGCCAACAGTTAATCTATAAAGGTGGAATCCTGAGGGTTTTTTCCTAGCTCAAACTCTCCATATTGATGGATCATACAGGTTTTGAAATCCTTTCCTGATGCTTTATATTAAATGACATGCCTATTTATTTAGAAATTTGAAATGATTATATTTACCTACATAAATTATATCTGTAATTAAATGTTTCCTTTTTTCAGAATTGCAGTGTAATTGTTTTATCATGGTGGTTCTTGGTTTTGAGACTCTGTAAGTGTTTTCAGTTGTATTTACTTTAGAGTTAGACCATTATCACTGTAAACATATGTATGCACCACAAAATCTTGAGTTTACTAATCTGTTTTTCATGTTACCTAAAGCGGAGTAGAAAGCCTAAATAGATGTAAACACCGAGCCCGTGTATCATGGGGGAAGATGCATGGGGGCGTGTCTCTAGCAACTGCAGTTGCCTGTACTGTCCCTTCTATGTCCAGCCTTCAGCAGTGGGACCTCACCTCACCCCATCAGCCTTATGCAAGTGTCATGGGGTCCCCACAGAAGTTCTCAATTAGTGCAGGTCATGATTCCACCCAAAGCGTTCTTTTCCATTTGCTGTTTGTTTCAATAAAGCGACACTGCAGAAGGCACAGGGTGACAACACACAGATGACAAGTTAGAAGGGACACGCTGGCTGTGATGACTCAGTGGGTACCAGGCTTTAAGTGAGGAGTAGTGAAGATCAGAGATTAGGCTGCTGTTAAGATGCGTGTATAAAGCTACTTCTCCTTGACCTGGCTGGATGCCCAAACCTCCTGTTAAAAGAGTTCCTTTTAAGTGTTAAATTTATCCCTCAATTTCCTTTCTTTATAGCCTAATAGTCTCTTTAGATTCTCACAGGGTAGAATGGTAGGAAATTTGTATCTTTTTCTTTGAAACTTTCTTCTACTGCAAGCTTGATGGAAAATGAGAGCTATGTTTTGCAAATAAACCCCAGTGGTATAATGGGCTATGTACACATATATTCAACTGTGAAATACTGTCTGTCTGAGTTATCTTGCAGTTCCTGCCACTGAAGACATTCTAACAATAATAAATATCAAAGGTCTTTAGAAACAATGCACACACACAGACACATACACATATACTCACACACACGTATGCTGTGACTGTTCAGTCCTTAGCAAGCACAATTACTGGTAAAAAATGGTCTAGCAGGTTTTGGAGTAATAGATGGATTGGCACACTGTCAAACGAAATAAAAATATATCTGATTAAGTGTTTGAAGCGAGATATTTTTGTTTGGTTTTCTTCCTAGCAAATTTTTAACCAGAATACAACAGAAAGAAATTCTCATGGTACCCGCAGGAAAGATGACAGAACACAATGTAAACCAGTGACCTGCAGGTCACATCCAGCTGCACGTGTATTTTTTTGGTCTGTAGAGCGTTTTAAAAGATTAGTTCAGTTGCCAACATTTTCAAAATTGGGGTATTTACAAAAAAACTTGTCAGTCCAACATCCCTTGGAAGACAGGGCGACATCTGGCTGTCTTTCTTCTATGGCTTGGAATTTGCTTGGAAAAGAATGGTTCCTGCCTCCGTCAGTCTCCTGGGCTCTGTGCTCCCCGCTACATCCTTGTCTGCAGGTGCCTGTTTTGTCTTGGCCAGGCCTGGTTTATTCATTTACATTACCTGCCTACCCTGCCAGCTTCTGTCTGTGACCTCTGACCAAGGAAAACCACGAAAGCCTTCTGCAAATGTTACAAAGGCTGGGAGAGGAAGGGGCTTACTTTGTTTTGCAGAGACAACCAGCATCAGTGCAGGCGGAGAGGGGTTAGGGGTTGGGAGGTGCAGCGGTGGGACAGCATTCTAGCTAGGAACATGGACTTTCAGCTCAGTGTCAGAATGATTTTTAGACACTTGACATCCCAGCCCTGAAACTGTCACTGAAAGTGTTTGGACACAGTCAGAAGACCATCTATCAGGGAAAATGAAGAAGAGATTCCTCTGTTACCTTGGGAACAGGACTATATCCATTTTAGGGTATACTTCAATGCTCAGAATTAAAAAAAAAAAAAACATTTAAATTGGATAATACAGTCACACAATTCAAAAAGTGTTAAAAAAGTGCACAGTGGAAGGTCAGCCTCTGTCCACTTGTGTCCCTCATGTCTCTGCTAGCCTCCCGGGGGGCAAATATCATGTCTTTCCTGTGTTCTTTCCAGGGGTGTTCTATGCAAATACAAACTTAGGTATTTTTCCGTATGTGAGTGATAACTCACTATATATCCTGTGCTGTCCTTGCATTATCTTTCCCTTGCATTTAAAAATAAAAATCAATTTTATTTATTTATTTATTGAAGTGTAGTTGACATACCATTCCCTTGCATTTTTAAAGCTAAGTTTATTTTAGCATATTGCATATCTCAGATCAGTGCATATTGATACATGACAGATGACCTTGCTCTTTTTAATGCCTTCATTATATTCTCTTGTAGAGTTGTGCCATAATTTGTGTAACCATTACTGTTATTGAGTACATATACTTTATGTGTAATTGAGATTGTTTTCTGTCTTCTAAAGACAAAATCCTGTGGTTCTACAATCTTCCTGTTTTTGTACCTTCTTCCTTTTCCCTATGACTTTGATTTTACTAACAAGACCAAGTAATGAACATGAACCTTTAGGCCCATCTCCAACAAAAAATGAAGGCCACCAGGGTCACAATAAAAACTTGTCTCCTTCTGACTCTTTTTCAGGGAAACCAGTATACTAATTTGTATAAAGAAGGGAATATTGAAGGAAGGTGCTAACAGTAACAATTCTAGGGGTAGTTAAGTTATCCCACAATTCTGGAGCAGTGCTCCTCACACTTTAATGTGCATAACACTTATCTGGGGATCTTGTTACAGTGCACATTCTGATAGAGCAGGGGAGGCCTGAGACTGTGCCTTCCTAAGGAGTTCCCAGTAGATGTCCAGGTTACAGGTCTAGATTGAGGGCAGCCAACTACACTTTGAGAAACAAGACTTGTTGCCATTTGTTGCCATTTTGTTTTCATGTAGTGGATACTGTTGTTCAGTTTTCACAAATGCCATCATCCTCCTGTTCTATAGGCTGGAGGTGGTGAGTTTGGAGTTTAATTGTGGTATCTATTGCTTATATGAAAGTAGGTGAATAGTATATGCCTACTTTCTGTTTCAGTATATTTTATAAAATCCTTGATACACTTTAGTTGACATGTTGTCAAATTACTCTTTTAGTCTATAAGGTTGTAGCAATTTGGAACAGTGGTGGATTTACCATTTTATATTTTTCCACCAAGTGGTTATTTATATATATAGATCCTTTGGGGAATAAAATTTCATTACAAATTAAAAGCAAGGTCCTTTGGCCATGTTAGGTGACTTATTTATCTTTTTCACTAGACTGTAAAAAAAAAACATGTTTAATTTGTCCTCTTATATATTTGCTAGTACCTCTAACAGCAAATATCTCCATGACCAAACTTTAGTTAGACTTGGCTTCTTTGAGCCTTGCTCTCTATTAGGCCTCAGCCTTGGCCCTCATCCTATCTTTAGCCCTGTGTTAGCAAGAATCCTGCTACATGATATCCCATCACCCTGGTTACCTGATGGCGCTTTTCATCTCCATCTCTGATGTGCGAACCCTTGGCCTGCCTTTACCATGGATCCTGTTCAGCCAGTTCAGCAAGAATCCCCCTACTTTTGATGTCTCCTCTCAGTGATTTTCCACCCACTGACCCCCTCACTCTGCTCCTTGGCCATAAACCTCCAGCTGTCTTTGCTGTATTTGGAGTTGAGCCTGATTTCTCTGAAAAAAGTCCCCGGTACCATTTTAGCAAGTGTTTGGATAATTTTTCCTTGACACCTGTTTCTTGCCTCTCTGCACAGTTTTTCTTTTACAGCTTCTGTGATGGCATTCCATAGCATTAAAAGGGGACAAAAAAGAGTGTATTTCCCATCACATTCTATTTTTCTGTGTGGTTTAAACTAATTTAATATTACAGCTGACTTCATATTAAAGGCGAATATCATTCAGAAGTCAAAGTTGTTTTTTTTTTTTTTTAAGCATTCTATATTCTTAACAACCTTTTAGTTTGTTAAAAGATAGTGTTCAGAAAAAGGTAAAATCATGAGTCTCATATAGGTATAAAAATGAACACGCACTAAAGATTTTATTTTACTTGTGTGCCATGAGGGAACCAGGCTGATGTCATAACTGGCTTGAAGAAAAAGTCAAAATAACACATTTATATAGAGTAAATTAACGTTGAGATGAATTGCAAATTGAGACAAAACTGGTTTTTTCCCACATTAGAGGAAGTCAGTTAAAATCACTACCTGTCAGGGCGCCTGGGCGGCTCAGTTGATTAACTGTCCGACTTCGGCTCAGGTTATGATCTCACATTTGGTGAATTCGAACCCTGGTTGGGCTTTGTGCTGACAACTCAAAGCCTGGAGCCTGTTTCACATTCTCTGTCTCCCTCTCTCTGCTTCTCCCCTGCTTGTTCTCTACCTCTCTCTGCCTCTCCCCTGCTTGTTCTCTCCCTCTCTCTCTCTCAAAAATAAATAAGCTTAAAAAAGAAACAAAAAAAATAAATAAATACAATCACTACCTGTCAGGATAGACTTTACATACCTATTAGTTACCTACAACTCGGTAGTGCAGAATAGCTCAAAGACCCATGAAAAGGGCTAGAATCAGACAGCTCAGAAGGGTGTGGTGTAGATGATGTATGGCTTTCCATTAAAATGCAACACTTTTTTCCCTACAAGGTAAAGGCCATCTTTGACTTAAAGGTGTATGCCTTAACTATTGACTTGCAATGTACCTTTAAAAAGTATAAAATGACCCAATATTTGAGCATGTCCATATATAAGTAAATGACAAGGTAGACATACAGACCAATATATTATCTCTTGTCTCAAAATGTTGGAAAAACTGGAGACACTTTGTAGCACATAGCCTCTAGGCTTCAACGGTGTAGCCTGAAGACCGAAAAGAAAAAGTATGTTTTTTCCCTGTACCGGGAAAATTGAACTTCATGATGTAAATCGACTATCCACCCCGATTGGGTTGTTTATAAGAATTAATTTTCATAATTGAGCATACTCACTTGAACCAGAACATATTTAGAGGAGACAATATAGTTGGAGATCAACAAAAACAGTTTGAGACTGTTCCTGGAACTAAACAACTATTGTCTAAGGATGAAGTTGAGCCAACTAATGTGGAGTGGAGACAGTGTGTTGTTTCCTTTCTGAGAATGAAAGCTGGATCTCAGCAACTGCTCTGGATGAAACGTGCTAAATCCCTCTTAGGAGACTGACTGGTGACTTCCATACTAGGAGAGAAGACCAGTGAAAGAAACCTCCAGGTGAAACTGAGGCTAAAATTCTTTTGGAGGCGTTTTATGGCTGTTCCTTGCATATGCTTTTGTTACTTTTATTTCTGTAAATTCTCTTCTGTGCCTTGCAAGTTTTGCAACCCTTTTTTAGCCAAGGGCCAGAGAGTAGGCATAACAGGCTTTGGGATCCAGTGCGTTCTTTCCACCTTGTAGCGTGAAAGCAGCCATGGACAGTGGCGTTGTGGCTGTGTCCCAGGGAGATTTTTTTCATTTAGGGCACTGAAATTTGACTTCTGTGTAACTTTCAACATGGCATGAAATAATTCTTCTGCTTTTGCATTTTTTCAACCAATTAAAAATGTAAATATCATTCTTAGGGTGCAGCCTTATGAAGAGGCGGCTGCTGGGGTTTGGCCCTGGAGCCCTAGTTTGCTGACCCCTGCTTTGCAGAGGGGGTGTGATAACGGTTGCTACATATAGATCAGATTTGTATGTTTCTGTTATGCTTTAGCAGCTTTTCAGTTCTGTTGCTTACCCGCTGAGAGACCTTAGGGCAAATAAGTGCCTTTCACTGAAGTTAGGTTTCTTCCTTGTAAAATGTGATGTTCCCTAAACTCAGAATTGTTTTATGGACTAAATAAATTATGTCAAAAGATGTAGCTCCACACTCGGGCCTTCAAAAACGTTGAATAGCAGTTTTATTTCTCCCCTCTGTTTCTTTCTTCCTCTTGACACATTTCCCCCCTCCTCCCCCACCAAGTTACTGCCAGGTTTTTGGCAGTAGCTGTTTCATTTTATTATGAGTTGAATTTTTGCAAATAGCATCCAGCTTTTTAAAAATTTTTAAAAAATATTTATTTATTTTTGAGAGAGCGAGCGAGCGCAGGAGTGAACGGGGTAAGGGCAGAGAGAGAGGGAGACACAGAATCTGATGCAGGCTCCAGGCTTCTAGCTGTCAGCACAGAGCTGGAACTCGGGAACGGTGAGATCATGACCTGAGCCAAAGTCAGATGCTTAACGGACTGAGCCACCCCCAATAGCATCCAATTTTTTAAAAATTTATTTATTTCAAGAGGTGAGGAGGGGCACAGAGGGAGAGAGAGAAGATCCCAAGCAGGCTTCATGCCATTAGCACAGAGCCAGCAGCACAAAGCCCGATGTGGGGTTCGAACCCACCAACTGTGAGCTCATGGCCTGAGCCAAGACCAGGAGTCAGACACTTAACCGACTAAGCTACCCAGGCTCCCCAAATAGCATCCAATTTTTGTATTTATATTAAATGTAATGTAAACTATATTTAGTAGGGGTAGGAATATAAAATATATTTGTATTAGGAGAGTCCGCTGAAGAAAAACCCTGGGCTGAATCCTCAAGTGAAAGCAGATAATCTACTCCTAACTCACCCATTCTGTCAGCTCCTATTTCTGAGTATTGGATTTTCATGTTAGGTTGTTTTGTGTCCAGATAAGCTTTAGTGTCAGTGTTCCTTCTGATGGGCGTCTTTCCTCGACCGCTCTGTCGGGAGTTGCTCCGCTGGGCTTCTCCAGCCCCTGCGGAGAGGCGGGTGACCGCTTCCTTGGTACTCTACCTGTTGCTCCTTCACGGTGGCACGAACCACAGTCAGAGGCTTAGTGTCTCATTCCCCCACTGTCTCAGGATGGCAAGCAGAACATGTGTCCTGTTCATCGGTATGTGCCCAGTGCCTGTTCACACAGTGCCAGGCAAGGATGAAGTGCTTTGTGAATAGTCATTGCCAGAATGAATGTGTAACATCTATGAAACTGATCATATTTTAGGAGCAGGGATGATGCCCCCTAGCTTTCTGTATTACAAGTGGTCATTTGGAAAGTTGTTTTTTTTTTTAAATTTTTAAATGTTTATTCATTTTTTTTTGAGAGTGACAGAGCACAAGTGGGGGAGAGGCAGAGAGAGGGGGGGGGGACCAAGAATCTGAAGCAGGCTTCAGGCTCTGAGCTGTCGGCACAGAGCCCAATGTGAGGCTCGAACCCATGAATCCCGAAATCATGACCTGAGCTAAAGTCAGATGCTTAACTGACTGAGCCACCCAGGCACCCCTAGAAAAAACATTTTTTAATAAATCTTTTTTTAAATGTTTGTTTATTTTTGAGAGACAGAGAGTGCAATCAGGGGAGGGGCAGAGAGGGGGCGGTGGGACAGAGGATCCGAAGTGGGCTCTGTGCTGACAGCACAGAGAGCCCCATGTAGGGCTTGAACTCTCGAACTGTGTGTGAGATCATGACCTGAGCTGAAGTTGGTCACTAAACCGACTGAGCCACCCAGGCGCCCTGAAAATTGGGTTTTAAAATCCACTGGTGTCAGTGGATTTGAGTTCAGCATGAAATAAGTGTATTAAAAACAACATACATCAGAAGGGACAAATTATTGCTAGCAAGGAGTTAAAAACTGTGAACTGCTCCTTTAAGTGTGAAGTTTATAAGTAAAGACGACCAGAAGAACCATATGTCAGGGTCCAAGAAGCACTCTAAAGAATGTCAGGCTTATTTTGTTCTACACTGTGCCTGGTGAGTGTTTCCTTGGAAAGTAACATAAGCAAAAATAGAAGCATAGGCAGTGAGGGGTAGAGGGAAAAAAATCACTGAATGTGGAATCACAGTACCTAGGTTCAAGTTCTGGATCCACAGATGGCTGGGAAGGACCAGCAGTATGACCTTGGGCAAGTCCACTAACTTATCTCAATGAAAAGAACGGCTCTCGGGTTTTCTGTGAGGATCAACTAGCATATGCCAAATGCTTGTGTAATGTCTTAAGCGCTGTACCCATCTAAGTGATTTTATTTTACTTTTAACATTCTATTTTACTGTATTTTAAATAAATTTTATTTATTTTATTAAAACTAAATACATTTTAACCAATGACAAAAAACGGTGGTATCTGCTAGAAGGTAGCAATGGTGCAGAATTTTGAATCCCTCTTGCCCCATCCCTAAGAGTCCTATGTGAGTAGTGTTTGTATCAGGCAAAAGGACTTACACAGTCTTTTCCTTCTCTGGGATTCCAGGCTTTAGGAGTCTGGACATGGTGGTGATGATGATGGAATTAATGAGAACTAGGAGCTATGATTCGTATCCATAGTTTGTCAATTCCTTTTCTCATAACCATCTTATAAGATGGGTTTTGTTATCATTATCCTGATGAGTAAACTCATGCTTAGAGAACTTGAGTATTTTGTCCTGGCTCGCATAGCTATGTGAAAGCAGAGTCTGGCTGACTCTGAGGCTCATGTCCATTTTGTGCTAGCAATTCTCTAACTTTGACAAGCATCAGATGCACCTAGAGGGCTTGTTGATATTCAGATGGCTAGCTCCTCCTCCAGAATTTCTGATTTAGTAGGTTGGCAGTGAGGCCTTAGAATTTCTCAGTGATGCTGCCAGATAAGGACCACACAGTGAGAACCATTCCTCTATACTATGCTGCTCTTGTCCCATAAAGGACTCAAGTTGTTGCCTTTTTTTTTTTAATTTTTTTTTTTAACGTTCATTTATTTTTGAGAGAGACAGAGACAGAATGGGAGTGCATTAGGGATGGAGAGAGCTGGAGGCACAGAATCCAAAGCAGGCTCCAGGCTCTGAGCTGTCAGTACAGAGCCCGACGCGGGGCTCAAACTCACAAGCTGTGAGATCATGACCTGAGCCGAGGTCGGACGCTCAACCAGCTGAGTCACCCATGTGCCCCAGTTGTTTCCTTTTTATGTTTTGCCTTTGTTCTGGTTCAGAATGCCCAGGAAAACCCAGCTTTTCTTGGATTTTAGAATCCTTTGGAGGAGACGAGAGGAATTTCAGAAAGATTCTGTATTTTTCTAGGTCCCTTACAACGTCTGAAGGGGTCCCATTGGACCTTCTAATAGGTGATCTCCAAGATCTTCAAAAATCATTGGCACTTGCATCAAAGTATATTCTCTCCTTTTTCTTCTCTTGGGTCAGCTTTCGCCTAGAACCCTACTGATTTGTAGCAAGAGTCTTCATAGCCCTGTCCGTTCATTCACTGGTCACTGGATCTGTTGCTTCCCTGACATATGCAGCAAATATTGATGCTACATATGTTTGAGCCCTCTGTATGCCAGGTACCTGGCTGGAGCTGGGCGTACAATGGTGTGCAAAACCAGACATGGTTCCTGCCATCGGGATCATTTATTTTAGTGAGAAAACAAACGTTAGGCAGAAAAATCAGGTTGGGAAACGTCAGTGGTGTTAAGGGCAACAACGGAGGGGTATGTGGTGCAATGAGAGCTTGTTAACAGGGAGCTTTGAGCCAGTCTGAGGAGAGGAGGGATGGTCTGGGGAAGCTTGTGTATGGAAATAATGATTGAGCCAACATCTGAAGGAAGATTAGGAATTAAGTAGGTCCAGAAGGTGGAGTGGGGAGCAGGGAAGAACATTCCAGGCAGAGAAATGGCATGTGCAGAGGCTGTGAGAAGAAGGAGCATAGCATAGTCAAACAATTTAGGACTCTAAATCGGATATCCCTAGTCCGAGATTTATATGTGTATTAAAGGATAATTCTCAAAGAAAGGCAAATTCATGACTTTCATAATGATGTAAAATGAATACATATTAAAGATAATACTCAATTCATAATGAGAGAACCAGTCAGATCTTAATAACAAGTCTAAATAGAATCTAAAGAAGACATTTGTAGATCAGGAATACTGAAATGGCTGTTACAAATGGAGGCAAAAGTGGTCTCTGAAGCTGGGGGCGGGGGAGTCACTTAAAGCCTTTGCATGTCTGTAGACAAGACTTCTCTTGCATTACTGTCAGTTATCTGTAATTTACTGAGTTGTGAAATAGCTCTCAGAATCAGAATTGGACACACTGATAACTGGGAGGAGGTCTCCTTTATGATTTAGACAATGCATAGATATACATTGAAGAACAACATTCTTTCCTACAGGTACTTTGATCATGAATAGAGCTAGTTGGATTGGATCTCAAGAGGCCCATGGCTTAGTTGTTGGACACCCCCAAAGAGTGTGGGGTAGAATTTACTGCTAGAGCATTTATACTCCACCTTAAGCATGACCCACCATGACGAGTAAATTGTCCAGCTGGTCACTCCTTGCTAGATTCCTTTAAATACAAACCTAACAGATGTCCTGCGAGCAGTTTCTTCCTTCTCATAGCAGAAAGCAAGAAAAAGAGAAAATCTTTGAGAGAGGCAATCAGAAAGAGACTATTGAATTTGATCTTCATTTAGGAGCCCCTCCCAGAACAAAGGGGGAGGTCTTTCCAGTGAACCTAAAAACCCAACTAGTTTCTCCAAGTTGTGGTCTGGCACAGCCTCTAAAGCATTTGCAACAAAGAAGAATTTCCTTCAGTTGTGGCAGGTGGACTCCTAACTGTGAGAGGGATAATCATTTGGTCAATTGACAGCATAGCATGGCTGGTGCTGGTGAGTTGAAATTGATGATTTACTCTGTTGAAATGTTTAGGCAGTATCAGCCGGTGCTATAATTCTTTAACTGGCAATCACACTCAGGAGCCTTATGTTAAACACTCCCTTGTTGTTTAAGAGAGTGAAAGAATCATCCTCCTTTTCCCATTATAAACTGGGTGATTCTGCAATTATAAATTGGAGGCTCCCTGTTTTCTCTATGAATGCCATAGTGTACCAGGAGACGGAATTAGAATGGCACCTTTTAATTCGATTTGTAGCAGGTCAGAGTTCAAAACTGCAATTTTACAAATGTTTGATAAAAAAATGTCATTGGTTTTGATTGAGTTGTGCTATTAACCTCTAGCTGTAGAGTTTTTTTTTTTTTCTTTTGAATTAGTGTTTATATGTCTAACTTCTCAGTAATGCGTGCTGTCTCTAGTTTTGTTTCTTCTAGAAAACTACCAGTGGAATAATGTATTTCTTTTCTTTAAAAAAATTTTTTTTAATGTTTATTTTTGAGACAGAGAGAGACAGAGCTCAAACGAGGGAGGACAGAAAGTAAGGGAGACAGAAGCAGGCTCCAGGCTCTGAGCTGTCGGCGCAGAACCCGACATGGGGCTCAAACCCACGAACCGTGAGGTCATGACTTGAGTCGGTCAGAAGCTTAAGCAACTGAGCCACCCAGGTGCCCCTGGAATAATGCATTTCATTGACTGGTTTAGAACAAAGACTTTAAATTTAAAAAAATGGCAAGATAAGTAAGTTACCTAACAGAGATAGCATTGCTGATATTTTTTTTCCTTTTCCAAATGTAGTAAAAGATATTAAAACTGTCTCTTAAAAATAGCAGTTTGTTTCCTTCTGCTGTAATCATGAGTGAAAGTGCTGTGAAATGTGTATCATGTTTTTGAACTGCGGGTGATTTAGTTAAAAGAAAAAAGTAAAAAATCCCCAACCCAGAAAAATAATCTTAACTGTTTGCTAAATCAGACCTCTCATAGTAAACAGCTCAAAAAGACTTCCATAATATTTATGAACAATTTCTCAATTTTATACCCAGATATTTCTGTTATATTCTGCAAAGGAGATAATCCTGGCTGCACAAAAGAGAAGAGCTTTTTTTTTTAGATTGAATAGACTGGACAATTCGGTAGCAAAGTGCACAATTACCAATCTTTCAAGCAAAGCTTTTATGTAAGGCAACTTTATAACTTCATCCATTCCAAAGAGAAAAGCATTAAAGACCGTAGGGAACATAAAAGGCAAAAGAGGAATGTAGAACAGCGTCCTATCCTTTACATCTCTATAGCTGCTTGTTTCGTGGCTATGCACACTGAGTTAACCCAATTTAAAGTCATAATGTAACTTTTAGAAAGGTGTTTCACTGTTCCTGGTGGTAGTCAGTCTACACAAATAATGAGCAGACATGACTGCCATTATCTTTCTTTCTTGAATTGTTTTAGAATATACTCATCTCTTCCACTGTATGTTCCTGTGTTTTACTGCATAGGAAAAGGTAATAAGAGTCATCAATAACAGCCGTCTTACCATGCTGCAGGAACTGTCCAGCAATAGTGATTACTAAAAGAAACAAAGACACAAACAAACAAAAAACGGGCTTTCTAATTTCCTGTGGGTCACAGAGTAATTGAAGTCAAGATTTCCAAAGTCCTATATTTACAAAGAAACAAACACTGTTCTTTTTTCCCTTGAATAGATGAATCCAGGGGCGTGATTCCTGCCTGATGGTAGATCATGGCATGTTTCTCAAAGCTGCCATCTGTCTCAGAAACATATGAGGCACTTGCAAAAGTGCAGATTCCTGGGCTCTGTCCTGGACTGTTGAAATCCGAACCTCAGGGCTGAGTTAGGGTGAAGGCCAGGAATGTGCCGCCGTTTTTTTAAGTTCTCCAGGTGAGTCATTAGCACATGTAAAGTCTGAACATTGCTTTGTGGGGATGAAAAGCCTGCTGATTGGAATAAACAGCTGAATGTGATGTAGGAAGAAAAATATGCAGGAGTGATGGCAGATAGCGTGTATTTTTTATCTTATTCCTTCCTTCCTTCCCTGATGTCAGAAACTCAAGACACAGCCATTTTTGACCCAGCACCAGAGTTCTCAGGAACTTCTCAGAAAAGTGGGCATGTGCACAGAGACATCTCATTTTGTACTCAATTTCAGGAAGTGGATGAATCCCTTGATATTCATTCATATGTATATCTTGGATGTTCCTTGCATCTCAGGATCCTTTCATCTGATGGGATTATTTTAAGGGGGAAAGGGGGGTGAAAAGTGAATAAGGAAGAAGCATGGCATATGTATCTAGAACAAAAGGTGCCCATCTGGGGATGTGTTTGGGGTTGAAATACAGCTGTGTACCGCTGGCTAAGCTGTGTACCCGGGGTGGGACTTTGTCTCTGAAGGGAGGGAAGCCTTTTATAATTTTTCCTGTGTGTATGGTTCTCCTCAAGCACACGCCTAACATATCCCACCTGTTTTCATCAACGAGGCAGGCTAATTGCGTTAGTGTTTCTCTCAACAGATCAAACATTTCATGAAGACATTAGCCCTATGTCTTTCCAATAGCATTACCTCAGATTGCATCAGAAGAGACACAATTATTTTTGCAATATTGGTGAAATCAAGTGCAACTGGGGGCTGGACCAAAGCCAGAGAGAAATCAGATATTTGTTAAAGACCTTGTGTTTTTTAACCCCTGCTCTTTAGCACTAATCGTTGGTATTGGGGAATCACAGTTGGGTCTAAAAAACTACCAGCATGCTGGGTCAGTGTGCAAATCATGAGAGTTTCCCCAGCCTACTTCCTTTAAGCCATCCACTCGCTGCAACCGCTGAGAAGGGTCGTCTAATGGGCTGCTGGAGTTTAATTGTATGTTGTTTTATGGTGTCTGGCAATGTGATTTCCCCTCCCTGACGTAGTTTATAGAGGTTTTTAAAAATGAGGGTCACTTGACTGTGTGTTCTCATTTGTTAAAAGGCATTCAACCTTTGGTTCTTGTGGACCCTAGTGCTGTAGTGAACTTGATGTTGCTGTTTTGTAAAAACTGTCCTCAAAATAAAACGTCATAGAATATAAAGACATTTCTAAAGCACTTAATGGTATGGAAAAGGTGAAAGGGGTGAGGTTGTGAGGACCATGTGAAGTGTTCTGGCCTTCATGTCCGAGATGGTACCATATTTGGAACGTAGAGAAGGTAGAGAGGACGGCCTTTGCAAAGAACGCGAGATGAAATGCCCATGTGAGTGTAGCCCTGTACATTTCATTAGATATCTCTGGTTAATTTACAGTGTCCTGAAAAGACTGGTGTTCGTCTGGCTGCCTGTGGTTTTATTTGGTTGCCAATTATGGAAATGAGTTGTGTCTTAAGAAGCCCTCTGAAAGATATGCGTAGGTAATAAATCCCATGCCTTGCCCTACCACGTATTCATGGGTCCGTGGATGAGAGGTTGCACAAAGTCAATAGTTGATTCTGCTTTGTGGTGACATTTGCACGCAAGAAAAAGTCATGTTTGTTGTAGCTGCTGTATAAATGCAACTGACGCCTACTGTGTCATGGCTAAAAATGCTAAGTGGAGGATGTGCACCTGAGAAGGAAACATAGGTAAGGATAATTAGTGTTATTTCTTGTTTTAAAGTTTGGACTTCAGGTAACAGAGATGAGTAATTATAGTCCTTAGTTCATGGCACAATGTCATCCTTGGTTCAGGCGTGAACCCCTTCTGATTTACTTATTTCATACTATAACAAATAGCCATAAACCTAAAAACAAAATAGTACCAGTAATTCATGTCCAGATGTGTGCCTTTTATATTACATCTTCACCTCCTCCAAGAGGTAACTACTAACTGCATGATCATCGTTCCTTGTTCTTTTTGTTTTAATTTTAAGTTTTACATATACTCCCATCAATGGCTGTTTAGTTTCTTTTTTTCTTTTTCTTTTTCCTTTTCTTTTTCTTTTTCTTTTTCTTTTTCTTTTTCTTTTTCTTTTTCTTTTTCTTTTTCTTTTTCTTTCTTTCTCTTTTCTTTCTCTTTCTCTCTTTTTCTCTCTCTTTCTCTCTTTTTCTCTTTCCTTTCCCTTTCCTTTTCTGTCTCTGTCTCTTTCTCTTTCTCTCTTTCCCTTTCCCTTTCCTTCTGCAGTGAATGGTTGCCACTATGAAAGTTTTTACACACATCTCCTGGTACCTGTGTGGGAGAGTAAAACACAGCCCTGCTGGCAACTGGAACATAAACAATGCCCAGAATGAGAACATGGCTCTAAACATAAGAATGGCTCTAAACAGAGCCATTCTGTGACCCTGTAATTGACTAAACAAAATGACTGTCCCTCTCTTCTGACCATCATTGCCTTTCTCTGAGTGATCCCTGCTTCTAGGCAAGCTGCAGTCTCCTTTAGATCCCTCAACCCCTAGAAGAAGGCACTGATAATTCCCCCTTAGGGAGATCCCCCCCAGGTTCCTCCTTTGCTATGGTAAGTTGGAACACAGCTTCAACTACCAGTGTGTTCCTGTCACACTTTTGTTTATGGACTTTGACACATGTGCTAAAGTTTCTCTTGGGTATTAATATGTATATAGGAGTGAATTTGCCAGATGAGACAGGGTATGTGAATACTCAAACTTAACAATTTTTAAAATATCCTTCCATTCAAATGTGTCCCATCACATTTTATTTTCATCCACCATGAAAAAAGTCTACCTGACCCATTTCTGCACATAAGTTAAGTGCACACGACAGTCTGTGTATGTATTCGGTGGATCCTTACAGCATACGGGCAGCTCAGTTCTTTTCTTTCAAGGAATATATGTTTAGTCTATCACTTGTCATGTGGTGTTTCAATAGTGGAATGTGCTTAGCATAATTTCTCCTGTATTTTAGCCTGTGGTACATTCATCTTTTAAGAAGTTCAGCTGGGGAGTCATATCCATGTGGTATTCTTACTTATAGCTGCCCTTCTGCTTTTGAGAGTGACTCAGAGCAGTGGCTCTCAAACTTTAGTGGACATATAAAAATCATCCCAGGAGTCTTCATTTGAATAAGAAACTCCAGAGGATTTTAAGGTGGAAAAGAGGGTCCTACAAGTTGTTGCAAGTAGATCTGTTAGTCACCAGTGCCTAGACGGGAGCCCCAGTGCAGATTTGTGCCTCATCATGCGGAAGATGGAACACTGGGATGATCTTGCTAATTATAAAATGGTAATGAAGTAGATATTAATCTTAACTGGGACTTGGTTAAGGATTACACAGTACGGGTGTGGTATTCAGTGAATGAATGAGTGAAATGTAGGGGAAATCATAGAAACTGTTCCTCTTCAGCTGTACTTGGAGGGAAGGTATGTTATCCTCTTGGATCTTTTAAAAATTCATACGTTTAATACTCATTGCTAGGGATACATGGCAAGCCAAACACATAGGGCTCCTGGCTTCTAGATAGGGAGCTAGACCATAAATACATAATCTCAGTGTTATTTAAGAACAGTTTTGACAACAGCTGTGAAGGAGAAGTTCAGGGTGCTATGAGAGTGGGCAACACGGTTCCCCCCTAGTCTGGTGTCTCTCCAAGGTCAATGTTGTGTCTGTGAAGAGGTGAGGTTTAAGTTGATTGATAGGCAAATGGGTCAGGTCCCAAGACCACCCTCAGTTTCAGGGATCTGCTAGGAATACTCACAGGGGTTAGTATGTAGTTGTACTCCTGGCGATGATTTATGATAGCAGAAAGAAAAGAAGCAAACTCAGCAAAGGGAAGAACATATGGGGTGAAGTCCAGAGGAAACCAGGCACAAGGTTCTGAGAGTCGGCTCCCAGTGGAGTCACTCAGGGACCGTGCCAGTTGTGACAGCACGTGCGCCATGTTGTCTAACAGGGAAGCTCATTAGAGCTCCAGCACGTGAGGCTTTTATTGGGGGCTGGTCATGCAGGTACCTGGGCCCAATATGTACCAACACTACGGACTCCCCGAAGGAAAGCAGGTGTTTGGCATAAGCCATATTATTTGTACAACCAGTTCAGGCAAAGTGAGCCATCCTTCTCAGTTCTGAAGATCACAGGAATCCTCCTGATGTTCAAGTTCCCAGGTGCCAGTCAAGAGTCTACTCTGAGGCCTGCCTTTTTCTTTTAAAGTTTACTTATTTATTTATTTATTTTGAGAGAGAGAGAGAGAGAAAGAGAGAGAGAGAGAGAGAGAGAGAGAGAGAGAGAGAGAAGGGTGGGGGGAGAAGAGGGGCAGAGAAAGAGGGAGAGAGAGAGAATCCCAAGCAGGCTCTGCACGATCAGCACAGAGCCCGATGTGGGGCCCGAACCCACGAGATCATGACCTGAGCTGAAATCAAGAGTCAGACACGTAACCAACTGAGCCACCCAGGTGTCCCTGTTGACTGCGTTTCTAAGGACAGCAGCCTTAGGCCTGCTGTGTTGATTTCTTTCTGCACAGCATAACAATTGAAGAAATAAGGGATGAAATGACATGATGTCTTGGCGTTGCTTTAAAATATTTTAATAACATTTAAAAGGGAGTGGATAAGCGAAGCACATGTGGGAAAATCCTGATCCTTGTTGGCCCTGGGTGGATGGGAACTTGGAGGTTCATTATCCTTGTCTTCCATTGTGTTTGGGACTTTTCATTAAAAAAAGGAAACAAAACCCAAAACCTAAACAAAGAACCAAACCATGGAAATAAAAAGAAGAAAAAGAGGTTAAGTGTTGATCTGGCATAAAGGGGGTTACGCTCTGCTTCGTTCAGTTGCATTTGGTTGATTTTAATTAAAAAAAATTAATTTTGTACCTATTTCCGTTCAATTCAGTCAGTTCAAGAAATCTTTTACTTTGAGCCCATTATTTGCCCCGGGCCTTAGCTCCGTCCTGTGAATGGTACAAAGATCACCAAAACACCTAGTCTTTGTGTCTTCGGGGTCATCTCTGAAATGGGTGTGCTTACGAGATTCCCCCGTCACCTGGATGTTGCAAGGAATTGTTAGAACGGGAGAGAAACCAGCTGCTTCAAGTTTTACTAGCAGCCATGAATGCTGTAATAAATGCAGATTGCTACCTTGGGGAGGTGTGCACATGATTCTCTCATTGGCTTAGAAGAATATTCAATGAGGCAGAACCTTCCTGAGGGGAGTAGAAATGATGACAGGGATATTGCCCTGGAGAATTGCCTTTGGCAGTGGCTTGGCAGGGGAAGAAGGCCTTTCCTGGTCTTCCCTTTGAGGAGATCTGGATGTGGAAAGCGAGATGATGGGCGCTAGCTTTTATTTAAAAGAGAATAGATAAGCTATTGAATTGGAGCACACCAAAGGTGGCTTTATTTGAAAATGCTTTCAAAAGCTGTTTTGACAAGACCAGGGAGGAGGCAGTGGTATCATTAAATAAGCTGGCAACTTTTGTAACCAGCTTTTTGGTTTTCCACCTCAAGGGAGAGTCAATAAACTTTGATTCCCAACATTAATGTAATTATTTTGATTTTTCTGGCTCATTCTAGGGAAGGCTGTAGAGCGGCAATATCAGATGGCCGAAAGCAATTCAGAAATCCTGGGTCCCCAAGGAGGCCCGTTGTCGTTCAGAAGTAGCAGGAGAGGGGGTGGAATAAATCATTTCCTCTGATCTTGTTAGTGTTGAGAATATTACGGAGGAGCAAATGCATTGCAGCACTAATACCAGAAGGCTACTGCAGGCGGAGGGGAAAACATAACAGAATTTCTCTGCTTTTTTAAAGGGTGACTCTAAATACGATTTCCTCTTTATATATTTTTAAAATTGTGGGATGAGGGGTTTCCCCCTCCCTTCTGGTTCTGAAGGTTCTTCCTTCTATTTTGTCATGTTGCCTGTCATCCAGGGAATCTCCCGGATACTGCTCCTGGCAGCTGTAGTATACTTCTTAATGTCAATTATTACTCCGTAGTATGTTCGCTTAATTTAGTGTAAACAGTCCTATCCTTCTGGGAGGTTTCCTTGGGCCCTGGGGAGAAGTGGCTTTCATGAATAACTAGGTGTGCTTGGCTACAATGACCCGCCATGTGTGAGCCTAGGGATTCTGCCCCAGCCCCCCTCCCTGCACCGTACTTAATTTTTCAATTATTTAAATGCTGCTGATTTGGGTTTTTTAAGACAGTAAGGAGGCACAAAAGGAATCGAGTCATTGAAATTTCCTAGTGATGGGAGCAGAGTCAGAGAATATATTTATTTTGAGAAGTTAAACTTGGATCAGAGGAGATGTATAGAGTTGTTTCCTGAGCAATAAATTTAGAAGATGATATGTATGTATTTACATAAATCTTTTTTTTTTTTTTTTAACTTCAAGGGTTGTTAATAATTTCAGGTTGGGCTCCTCTTACTGTAAATTGTAAACAAACTTCGAGGCCTGGGCCATGGGCACTGACTGGCTGTAAATCATCATCTTCATAATAATAGCCAAGACCAGGCCTTGACTTTCAGAGTGCTGTGAACATTGTTTCCTGGAAGCAAATTTCAACTTACAAGTTTTAAGCCCCTGATAGCAGAAGGCCAGTGGGCCAGCGAACATGCCTTATTCAAGTATATCTTAACCTGAGAGGGATGTCTGCTTTTATTTCCTCCAATGACCTTCTGAATTTTAGACTCCGTGTGCATCACTGAAAGTATCTGTCATGTCAATTAAAGACGAAAAGCCAAAAAGCAAAGTCAGTTTGTTTGGAATTTTGAGGACCAGGGAATTTAGCAATCTCAACTTTTTCCCACTGGTCGGCAATCACCATTGGTCATTTGATTAGTTGCTACAGCCTATTTTCTACCCTCTAAAAATTGCACTTCCTCCATTCTAAGAAGCATAGATTTTCCATATTTTATTGTTTCTGAAACAGTGACCTCTTACAATTGATCTGCTCCTTTAGTGTTATATTTTTTCGTGTTCTCTGAAAAGCCAGTGGTGGTTCAATTTATGGCATCTTAGACTCCAGCATATATGTTATCTCTCAAATTCCCCTTCATCTCTGCTGCTATCACCTGACTTTAGGCCACCACTGTCTCTTATTTAGACACTTGGAACAGCTGTCTAACTGGCCTACCTATTTCTGATCCATTTCCCGCATCGATGCCACACTGATCTTATGAAAACACAGATAGGATCTCGTCATTCTTCTGTCTAAAATCCTTTAATGCACTTTCATTGCTTCTAAGATAGGGACCTGAAAACACTACAGCCCCTTACAGGACTTTGCATGACCTGGCCCTTGCTTCCTTCATCCATCTCCTCTCAAACCCTGTCCCCAGTCCCAACCGCCATGCTATATAGCTCAGAACATCTCCAAATTGAATCATTCAGGAACCATCTATTTACCATATTTCTGTTCTACCTGTACTAATAAGACAAAACTGTACTTATTTTTTCTTAAATTTATTTTAAGAGGAAGCTTTGTTTCATGACCCTATGTGGAAACGAGTATTCTTCTGTATCTTAAAACACTTCAACTTATTAAAATGGAAAAGTTGGCCTTTTTTTAAGTTTATTTATTGACTCAGAGAGAACAAGCACAAGTTGGGGAGGAGAAGAAAGAAGGAGAGACAGAATCCCAAGCGGGCTCCATGCCATCAGCGCGTAGCCCAATGCGGGGCTTGAACTCACAAACCATGCAATCAAGGCCTGAGCCAAGATCAAGAGTCAGATGCCTAACTGAATGTGCCACCCAGGTGCCCTGGAAAAGCTGGCTTTTTTATCAGCAAAACTCTATGCCTTAATTGGTTCACTCACCACCTTTTAGCAGCCATTTCTCCAGCTCATGCTCTCTGATCTCTATTCTTTCAGTAGTTTTTACAAGAGGGGATGCTGGTTTTTAGGGTTTGGCCTCTCTTCCCCTCTCCCCTGACCCCTTCTCCTCTACTTGCTAACTCTTCCCTATTCTCTGAGTTTTAGCTTAAATGACCACCAATCCAAATTAAATTAGACTCAACTGTTTAATCTCGTCACCTAAGAGTGCCTTCTTTTTTTTTTTTTTAATTTTTTTTTTTTTTCAACGTTTATTTATTTTTGGGACAGAGAGAGACAGAGCATGAACGGGGGAGGGGCAGAGAGAGAGGGAGACACAGAATCGGAAACAGGCTCCAGGCTCTGAGCCATCAGCCCAGAGCCTAACGCGGGACTCGAACTCCCGGACCGCGAGATCGTGACCTGGCTGAAGTCGGACGCTTAACCGACTGCGCCACCCAGGCGCCCCAGAGTGACTTCTTTTTATAAAGAGATATTTTATGTTTTCTTTATACTATAAAATGAAATACATTCATCATATTACCTACCTCCCCACCAATTTTAAAAAATTGGCATAATGGTTGGGGCACCTAGGTGGCTCACTCGGTTAAGCGTCCGACTTCGGCTCAGGTCATGATCTCACCGTCCATGAGTTCGAGCCCTGCGTCAGGCTCTGTGCTGACAGCTCAGAGCCTGGAACCTGCTTCAGATTCTGTGTCTCCCTCTCTCTCTGACCGTCCCCCATTCATGCTCTGTCTCTCTCTGTCTCAAAAATAAATAAACATTAAAAAAATTAAAAAAAATTGCATAATGGTTTAACTAATAATGTAAAAGAAAAAGAAAAGGGAAGTAATTTACAATAAACACAGTATTTCAGTGCAAATGTCCAGGCACAGCTTCACTTAAAGACACAATGAATTAATCAAATGCTTTATCTACTTGGCTTGAATAAAATTGGGTCTAAGAGAAGATCAGAAGCAAGCCATTCTGTGGAGGAAGTACAGAGACAGAAGAGGAGAGGTATGGGGGACACTAGAATAAAAACCATTCTTGGGATAAAAAAATAACATATGATGAGAAATAGAGGGAAATAATCTTAGTTAAGTAGGGCTAACATGCTGAGATTAATTACACAGTTTTGAGGTAGAGACCATAAGCAAGTCTGACCTTCCTGGAAATGAGTTGGACTTATTTGTAAAGGTGGTTGCAAAATAATCCCTTCTGTTATGATAAGGGACTGAGTGGTGTTGGAGAATCTCAAGAAGAATACCTCTAATGTTGAAATCCATCCTCAGCTTGTGGCATATATTTGGTCTCTAGTTCTTAAAAAGCCCTTCAGTAGGCAACAGGGAATAGCAAATGGATTAGAGAAAGAAACAGTAATATAAAAAGTCATAAAGAAGTTGTGTGGGAGACCTCTAGGGACAGTTTCAGTGTAAGATTGAGAAACAGGAGGCAAATCCAAAGTAAGTAAATAATTTTAATCAGTAATTTTTACAATACAGATTTTTTTGTATCATTGTCCTGCAGAATTTTTAAAAGACATCTATTATGAGTAAAAAATGAAATATTTAAAGATACTCTCAGTGAATGCATTTTGGAATATCCCTGAGTGTCATGGGTCATGGCCAATTTCGTACTATTTGCTGCCAAGCTTGTTTTTCTCTTACATTTTTGCATGTGACAGATATGAATGCAGACTAATGCCGTTGTATTTTCTATTGGTAGACTGAGGACCCTAAATCCCATTGCTGTCAGTGATGGGATTTTCTGAAATAGTGAACAATTGATTAAGTGTTGAATAGAAAGTACAGTCTTCCTTTGCTTTACACGTTAGTTTCATTCCTGAGACATTCAATGAAAATTAAAAATGTGCAAAAAAAATGTAAAACAGATCATCATAAATTGTTTTCTCTTACCTACATGAATGTCTGGTGGGACGTGTGAAAGTAATGAGGGACAAGAGACCATTTTTCATTGTCTGGGCCTGTACTGCACATCATAGAACATCTAGCATCCCTGTAGCCCTTCACAGAAAGTAGTGACATTCCCCATCAATGAGATGGCCCCCCACAATTTCAAAAAAAATCACCTTAGAGGACAATGTCCACCCCACTAAGAACTACCACCTAAAAGCTTTTCAAAGGGCTCTGCATTTTCCTTCTCTGTAGCACATTTGTAACAACTTGTTCCTTGCCTCTTTTCTTTGGCAAATTGAAGGCTCCACGAGTCCAGGGATGGTTGGACTCCTTTACCATTGCACCCCCCCATGTCTGGAGCAGTGTGAAATATATCAAAGACTTGCAAAAATTATTTATTAAATGCACAAAAGGACCTTAACATCTTAGTTTCTATTTATAGTTACCCTGGTAAGTCCATTGGAGAGGGTTGGAAGTGAACTTGACTAGTGTACCCAGTTTGCTAAGACTAGAGTCCTAGTTCACTGGGGAGAGTCCCAGTTTATGTCAGTTGTCTCTCCATCTTATCTAGGCTAGCATTTATCCTGAATATATGGATAGAAAGGGTTCATATTGTCACTCCAAAATATGCCACTTTGGCATATTGATTATTTTGAAATAAAGGTAGTTAAGACATTGCCAGAAGCATGCCCTCCCTCCTTTGTCCTCTTGAAACAGGAGCTCAACCTGACCTCTACCAGGAGGGTGGGAGGGTCCTTATGATCATCTACAGGGAACTGAGGGCCAAGAAGGCTGTGTACTCAAATATTGTTAATACATAAACCACATTTTTCTAGTTATTTCTTTATCATTTACTACCCAAACCCCTTGTAGCCCAAACCCCTTTGATCCATTCTTCACAATTTTTTTTTTTTCTAAACGATATGAAAACTTCCTTTTTGGTCAGTTCTTTCAGTATTTATTCTCTTGTGAAGGCTCTCATAAACATGTAAAAAGTCATTAAAATGTATATTTTATTGAAGTTTTTACTTTCTCCTGTCTGTCTTACCTAAGTTTAATTCTATTATTATTATTATTATTATTATTATTATTATTATTATAACTTAAGTTTAATTCTTAGGCCCAGCCAGATACCCAAAGAAGGCAGAGGAGAAGAGGATTTTTCCTCCCTTACAACACACACACACACACACACACACACACACACACACACACATTTTAAATAATAGGACTATTTTTTAATGTCTGCCAGTATAATAAAACCCAGTTTGTAAGTGGACAAGTAAGTATTTTAAAAATTAAGTAATATTTATTTTTAGCACCCCTTTTAGTCTCCAAAATTTTCTGGTCTGGATGATAAAGTATTTATAGGGACCCTCACTGTGATCCTTGGCAACATGATGACAAGATTGTGCTCGTCATCGTCCCCAATGAAAACCCTACTTCTTTTCCCTAGCATGGGGTGGATGCCATGGAAACGCCATCAATGTCTCTGCATCCTCTGGCCCCATTTCAGTAGCTTCTCAGTTCCCTGAGTGACGATAACCTTTCAGCCCTGACATACTGGCCTCTTAATTATTTGATAGGGTTACTTTTAACTTTATGATGATACTTCTTTCTCCATTATGCTTTCAGCTAGAGGGAAGTTTTACTTGTTAAAACTTAAAAATGAAATAGCGTTCCTATGGCAAACTCCATGCCTTTGGAAACTTTCCATTGGAGGCAATGAAGATCCAGAAGGAGGAGCAGTAAGCAGTTTTCTAGGGTCCCAATGAGGTTTATAGTTTTTTATCTCGGTTTAAACTCTGCATCTGGGAGCATAAAATGTAACAAATTTATGCTTTGAATTTTGTGTATTCCCTTCTCTTAGGGTGAAATTGTTAAGTTCAGAATTTTAAATATTTTCCTTTGGTTTTAAATGCAGTGGCCATAAAAAAATACTAGACCTCAGTTTAAAATTAAAAATTATATGTTACGTATTTACCTTGTAAGAATTAGGCTGAGAGAAATTAGTGCATATGCCGACAAAGAAGACTTGAACAAGGATGTTCATAGCAGCTTTATTTAAAATAGCCCCAAATGTGAAAAAATCCACTGTCTATCAGTGGGTGAACAAGTAAACAAATTATGGTACAGCCACACAATAGGATACTACTCAGCAAAAAAAGGGAACAGCTGATATATACAACAGTATGGATGCATCTCAAAAGCATTATGTTGACAAAAGAAGCCACAAACAAAAGATTACACACAATCTGATTCCACTTATATAAAATTCAAGAACCGGGGGTGCCTGGGTGGCTCAGTCAGTTAAGCGTCTGACTTAGGCTCAGGTCATGATCTCGCAGTTCAAAAGTTCGAGCCCCAAGTCAGGCCCTGAGCTGTCAAGCTCAGAGCCTGGAGCCTGCTCTGGATTCTGTGTTTCCCTCTCTCTGTCCCTCCCCTGCTCTCTCTCTGTCTCTCTCTCTCTTTCTCTCTCTCTCTCTTTCTGTCAAAAATAAGTAAACATTAAAAACAATTAGAAACAAATTAAAAATCAGGAACCAGACTTATGAGTCAATGGTAATAGAAAATAGAAAACTGGAAGAATGGGAAAGCTTTTGCCTAGAGAGTGCCACAAGGGAATTTTCTGGAAATTTAGGTCTTTCAGGTGGAGGATCCTTGGGTTTATACATGTGAAGGAGCTATGAAGTTCAGATTTGCATATTATATTGTATGAAAATTATCCCTCTAAAGCAGTGAGGAGAAAATACACATATAAAATTTCTTTTTCATTCAAAAGTGATCTGTGTTTTGGGGCACGTGGGTGGCTCAGTCGGTTAAGCGTCCGACTTCCGCTCAGGTCATGATCTTGTAGTTTGTGAGTTCGAGCCCCGCATCCGGCTTTGTGCTGGAAGCTAGGAACTTGGAGCCTGCTTAGGATTCTATGTCCCCCTCTGTCTCTGCCTCTCCCCCGCTCACACTCTGTCTCTCTCTCTCTCTCTCAAAAATAAATAAAAACATTAAAACAATTTTAAAGTGATGTGTGTTTGTTTAGAAAAATGAATAAAAGTTGAAAGTCACTAAATTATTCATAGTCTCATCACATAAATAATTTGGTTATTTTTTTTCCTGTCTTTTGACCAGGCATTGGTTACCCCTCCTTTTCTCCCCTCTACCTCTCTCTCCTTCCTTTTTTCTTTATCTCTTTTTGATATATTATATGCTTGGATTTAACTGGGCTTCCAAATTTGGGAATAATTCTTTCTGAGAGAAAAGAATTTCCAGAGGGCATTTTTTGTTCATTTATAAAGTCACATTCATGACGATAGCCTTCACGTTCAAAAAGAATTATCATAAATATACTAGCTAATTGATAAAGGCAAAGGTAGCTAGAAAGAACCTGGGTTTTTTTGTTTGTTTGTTTGTTTTTTGTTTTGTTTTGTTTTTTCTTTTTTATAAATTTCTTTTCCAAAGGGGGGAAAAACTGGCTTTTCTGTCAATGAATGATGTTTCCCTGATTCTCACTATCTTTTTGCTTATGTTTTCCTGTTCCCTCATCTTATATTGTACTCGTAAGCCGGGTTGCTGCTGTAGATGAATCATTCTAAACTCATGGATGTAAATAATATTTTGTATGCTTTTATACATTTAAAGTTCTTCTACAAGTTTTGATCACATTTTTTTTTCTACAGAGAATAGCCATGAAGGTTTTAGTATTGGGAAATTTGGGGTATTATGCATCACACGCTGTTCTTAAAATTCATATTTCAGCATATTAAAATTGGATCCCAAGACCCTTTGTGGAAGAGCCTTGATACTCTGACTCACCTTATATTGAACCAACATGACAGAAAAATACATCATTTTTCCCTACTGCGAAAGGAAACAAGTGTGAAAATAATGAGAAAGATGTGCAGTCTAAAACAAAGCAACATAATTTGTACTGTGAGTTGCTTAATGCATTATATAGTTATTATCTCACTTAAGCTCCCCAGGTAATATAATTGCTAATATTAAAAAAATCTGTTTTGTTTTGTCACCTCAACAGAACATTTTGCCTTGAGACTTAATTAATGCATTTCTCTGTTAAGCATGTATTTTAGACACAATGGGTGTACCTTTAAATAACCTTCAGGAACACTACATATTTATGCACTGTTCTGAGAAGCAGAAAACAACCATAACAAGAACCTGGAACTCCATGTTCTCTCTGTAACCAGAAGAGTTTTGTTGGAATCATCTTTATTAGAGGCAGCTGTCAGTATGGGTTTTTGTCCCCCTGGATGAAAACAAAAGGTGTTACAGAGGAATATACATAAAGATAGCACCCACGAGGCATTAGGATAAATAAAAGTAGGCAATATTAATGATGCTCATTAGCAGATGTCACTGTTGGGGATGAAGTAGATTCCATGCCAAAGTGTTTCATATATTACAGTTTTCAAAACTGTCAACTTTTTGACTTTGATGTATGTTCACGTGAATAGTTTTAATAAGTTCCTACAGCCCTTTCTTTTGCATATACCCTGAAGAATTCTGTGGAATTGCTGGCAGCAATATCACAAAGACATTTTTGCCTAATGATTGGCGTTACTTGGAAATGGGAAGACTCAGATCATTACATTCCCACGTATTCGTGGTGCAAATATTTGTCTAAGAATTAGTTAAAAAATACCCTATGACCGAATTGATGTTATAGTTTAAATCTTCCACAGGCTGTTGCCTGTATAACTAATAGAATTACGTATGCATAAAACTGCTTTTACTGGTGGAAGCCAAAATGCAGAATAATAGCTTGTCAAACTGTCATTTGCAAGTGAGATCATAGATTTTATAGTCCAAATTAGGTTGTGTTCTTTTCCTTTTTGTCAGGTCATATTCTAATAACCATATTGTGCACTAAACCCTATGATTATCCCCACACTTGACAGATGGTAGGCTGTTAATTTGTATGTAAGAGACAGTGATTGCCAGCACCCTAGCAGTATTCAACAAAATAGGAAATGTCAAAATGCACTTTTGGTTACGTTTTGCTTGACATCATTTTAGCAAGGTAATGCCAGGCAGAAGAGTTTTAGTAGCTTAGCATGTTTAATTATACTATTCTGCATGGCTTTACTAACCTCTAGAAATAGAAAGAATTAAGGAAGAAGTAATTTTTCTTGCAAAGCTTCTTTCCACTTTCCTGTGGAGAGTGGTCATCAGGCTGAGGGGTTAATCGAAGGGCTGCATGAGAGCTGGGAACAGACAAGATTTAACCGCTCAATGTTGAGGATAATTGTTGTATAATAGTAGCATACACTAATGTTTAGAAGTATGGTGGGGGTCAAAATAATTTAAAAGTGTAAGTTAAAAGTGCATTGGCATATCCACTAAAAAACTATTAGAACTAATAAACGAGTTCAGCAATGTGGCAAGATACAAGATCAATATACAAAAATCAATTTTATTTCTGTACACTAGCAATGAACAATCTCCAAATGATGTTAGGAAAACAATCTCACTTATAATAGTAGCACAAAAGTGCATAGGAATAAAGATAACAAAAGAAGTACAAGACTCGTACACTAAATACTGTTGAAAAATATTAAAGAATACATACATGGAAAGACATCCCATATTTATGGATTAGAAAACTTAACATTGCTGAGATTCCAGTATTGCCCCAAGTGACCCACATACTCAACGTAATCCTTTTCAAAATCCTTGCTGTTTTTTTTTTTTCCTTGCAGAAATTGACAAGTTGATCCTAAAATTCATATAGAAATGCAAGGGAACCAGAATAGCCAAAACGATCTTGAAAAAGGACAAAGATGTAGGGCTCATAGTTCTTGATTTCAAAACTTACTAGACAACTGCAGTAATCAAGACTGTGTGATACTAACATAAAGATAAACAGAATAGAATTGAGATTCTAGAAATAAACTCTCATGTTTTGGTCAATTGCTTTTTGACAAGAGTGCCAAGACAATTCAGTGGGGAAACATTAGTCTTTTCAACAAGTGTTACCAGGACAACTGGATATCCACATGCAAAAGAATGAATTTAGATCTCTACCTCACCACAATTCGTTCAAAATGTATCACAGACTTAAATGTAGGAGCTAACACTATAAAACTCTGAGAACAAAATGAGTTAATTTTTGTGACCTTGGATAAGATTCCTTAGATACAACACCCAAAGCACCGATGACAAGATACAAAATCAATAATTTGATTTCATCAAAATGAAAACTTTTGTTTGTTAGATGATACCATCAAGCAAGTGAAAAGATGACCCACAGATGAGAGAAAATCATGTATTTGATAAGCGATTTTGTGTGAATGCACAAAAAGCTCTTACAACTCAACAATAAAAGGACAAATAATCCAATTGAAAAATTGGCAAAGGACCTGATGAGGTATTTTTCCAAAGAATATCTACACATGGTTAATAAGCACATGAAAAGATCCCCAACAAGCTTATCATTAGGGAAATCAAACCCAATCAAAACCACAATGAAACACCACTTGATATGCACCAGAACAAACAGAAGACAATGGCAAGTGTTGGTGAGGATGTGAAGAAATTGGAACCTTCATATGTTGCTGGTGAGATTGTAAAATGATACAGCCACTTTGGGAAACTATTTGCCAGTTCCCCACAATGTTTAACATAGTTATAATATGACTCATTAATTCTACTCCTATGTCATTTGCAATTCTTGTATATACAATTCTTGTATAATTCTTGAGAGAACTGAAAACATATATCTACACAATACCTTTACCTGAATGTTCATAGCGTCGTTATTTAATAGCCAAAAAGTAAAAGCAATCCAAATGCCTATCAACAATGAATGGATAAACAAATGTGGCATAGCCATACAATGGAATGTCATTCAACCTAAAAAAGGAATGAAGTATTGATACATGCTACAACATCAATTTACCTTGAAAACATGCTTAAGTGAGAAGAGCCAGTCACAAAAACCTCATACAGTATGATTCCATTAATGTGACGTGGAAACCTACTTTCTGCCTACGGATTTGTCTCTTCTGGACATTTCATATCAATGGATGTAGTTAATATTTTGCTTTGTGTGTGTGTGTGTGTGTGTGTGTGTGTGTGTGTGTGCGCGTGTGTGTATGTGTGCTATGCCTCAGATATCTATTTTCCCCTTAAAATGTGGTCTTTAAAGGCCTAATTTTATTATTTAAAAAATTATTATTATTTAACAGCCTGATTTTAAATGTTAACAATTACTACAATATATTTGGATCACTTTTTAATATAGCATGTTTTAAGAAAATACTAATGAGATAAAATTAATTTACAGAAACTTTGTGGCATAATTTTTCATTTGAAAGAGATATTTAATTTTTTTTTAATGTTTGTTTATTTTTGAAAGAGGGAGAGAGAGAGTCGGGGTGTGGGGGGGGAGGGCAGAGAAAGAGAGATACACAGAATATGAAGCAGGCTCCAGGCTCTGAGCTGTCAGCACAGAGCCTGATGTGGGGTTTGAACTCATAAACTGCAAGATTAATGCCTGAGCTGAAGTTGGCCGCTTAACCCACTGAGCCACCCAGGTGCCTCTGAAAGAGATTTGAATGTTATAAATAATATTTTTCCTTTTTCATTGTTGTTTTTGTAAGGATCATTTTTAATGGTTGCTTGACTTTTCATGTTGTGGCACCATAAGGTATTAAAGCATCGTACAAGAATTTTAGAGATTCCCCAGCTCATTCATTTAAAAGAGGAGTAGAGGAGGGGCACCTGTCTGGCTCAGTTGGTAAAGCTTGGGACTCTGGGTCATGAATTCAAGCCCTATGTTGGGCAGGGAGCCTGCTTAAAATAAATAAATTAAATGAATAAAAAATAAAAGAGGAGAAGTAACCACAGTGGGTTAGGAAACCCAGGTATCTTTTTCCCACATCAGTGAATGGAGTCCCGTTCATACACACCAATTACCTTGATTCATTTTGCATGCAGTTCTCAGGTAGACACCCATAAGGCGAAATTATGTGTAATCGCATTGTTCTTAGATATTGGAGGAGGGGGCAGATAAAAGATGAAAGTTTAATACTAAAGCTCGTTTTGACTCAGCAGATTAAACTTTTGGTATCAGGGAGAAAAAGGAGAGGAGGAGAGAGCAACCTGGTATTTTCTATACTTAAGAGCGAAACTGAAATGGGAAAAAAGATACAATCAGAACCCACCACCATCCTATTTCAGCCCAGCATGTAATTCTCAGTTCAAAAAAAAAATTTTTTTTTTTTAAGAGAAAGCATTTTAGGATAATATCTTCATGAGCCATTACCGTGAAAAGCCAGTAGAGCTCTCACTCCCTCCTGAGAAATTGCTTTGCAATTGTGAAGGTGGTGAGGCTCAGGAGGTGAATTGGTCCTTGCGGATGTGTGAGTGAGGTGATCTGCATGAATCCTGAATAGTAAATGAGCGCCCACCATGGGGCCAGGTTAAACTGGTGTCTTGTGGTGTTGCAGATTTGCCAGGGAATAAAGCCTTGGGTAACCAAGCAAGCTGTTGTGGGGAGCTGGTTAAAAGCTCAAGCTTGCTTGAGTGCTTTTGAGAACTGGTAATTGCCATTACCAGTCCTGAGAAAGCTGGGGTCTGCTCTGGGTCACTCGATTGATGAAACTATAGACGGCCTCCATTTTTGACAGGATCTGGAGAACACAAAGCAAAGAACATCAGTCCTTGATTTTCTTTCTTTCTTTCTTTCTTCCTTATTTGCTAGAAGCTGTAAAAAAGGAACTCGAAGCCACATCCACGTGATAGCTTCTGTGTTCTATTTCTGAGACACATTTCTCCCTGCTTTGGTGGAATGGCTGGGAGAGGGTGCTTGGTATTGACATTCAAATGAAAGAATCAAATATCTCTTCGGGCTACAGAGTTTTTTTTTATCTGATATTGCCACAACAAGCAGATCAGAGGTATTTGTCCGTATCACTCGGGTTCTTTTATATTCTGACTGCTGAAGGAAAGGAGCAACTACTGAGACTTCTCTTTGAAATGGAGAAGTCCATTATCGGAGTCTTTGAAGCTCAGGAGAGTGAGTAAGTTCTACTTGGATAAAGAGCCCTAATAGGTGGAAGAAAGCAAAGACAGCCTTATAAATTTCCCCGCGAGCAAGCTGAACTATTGTTGTCTTTATTAAAAATATGCCTCCAAGCAGGTGGTCCTGTTCTGAGTGATACCTCCAAGAGTCTGGGAGTTTCACGTGGCCCTTAATAAAACAGGTGAGGCTGTCTTGAGAGACTTGAAAGGAGATCAAATTGCTATGCTGGGAGTGCTTGGTGTGGTGAACAAATTTATTCTCAGATTTTAAAACTTGAAACTTCGGCAATTATATTAATAAAGATAAGTAAGCCGGTTGACATCAACACATGCATTCTGTTTGTTCTTTGTACATCCGTGTACCTCCCAGAGAGGGCTGTGACCCAGATTCCATGTGCATTCAAGACTTTCATTAGATTAGAATGACATATACTTATCATTAGAGTGTACTAATTAAAGCAGAAAGTGACATTTCAAAGTAATGATGTTCCCTAGTGTCTCAATGTAAAATACTCCCTAGTCTATTTTTAATGACCTAGTGTGCTATGTATGTTTAAAATATTATTTTGTTATGAACTTGTGTGTTTCATTATTGTCAGTGGTGGTGATGACCAGCAAGGTAGGACATTCTTCTAGATGAATTAAGGAAAGAGACCAGTGAAACCTACTGGGGGCTTTGGGCTTTGGTTGCAGTCACATCCTGGCATTCTTGTATTCACCCAGCACTTTGATTGCATACTCTACTTGTCAACCTCTGTCCTAGGTGCTGTGGATGCATTGGTTACTAGGACACAGATGGTTCTTGCCCTGAAAAAGCTTGCCCCTCCCTTTGATGATGATCAAAGTTTTTCTTTACAGTTCCTTTTTTACATCCTTAGTAGCAGCAGAGAGGAGGATGAGGTCAGTGGTGGTTATATATATATACCCTCACCTGCTATTGCAAGCTTTTGTATATTCTTAGTTGATAAGGATAGTAGAAGAAAGTATCTCCTTATTTAGTCTGTGCGTTTTCTCACACCTATGTCACCTAAATTTGGAATATGCATTCAGTGACCTACAACTGTGTCTAGTTCTCCTGTTCTGTGTCTGGTATACTGTTGGTGTTTTCAAAATGCTCATTCTCTTCCCTCCCTCTCACCCATAGCCCCCTGAGTTATAACAGCACTGGACTGATGGCTCCAGTATTTACATTGTGAATCGGCAATCCTTTCAAATGTCAGTGGGCCTTGTCTTTGGGACCCTGTTGTGAAAATTTGCAAACCAAGCCAGCTGTCATTTGTTACAATAACATATAAGGAGGAGAGTCCCCTGAGATCAAGATTATTCACTCTGAGGGCTTTAGCGTCAAAGGCAGCCAGGAAATGGTCAATTCCTCAGCCCTGACCCAGCTAGGAAGGGAAGAGGCACGCCTTTCTCTGCTAGCAGAAGCTACAGAGGCTCTCTCAAGAGATCAGTGTTCGAACAGCGATGAGAGGCACAAAGAATTTCTAAGCACAAGCAGGAACAAGAAAGAGGAAGATGCTCTTTTTGTGCCGACCTTGCCCATTTCCCATCTACTCACATTCCCAGGAGTAAAAGCAGACAGACGGTCATCTCTGCCATTGTCATCATCGTCATCATCACCACCATCATCATCTTCGTGGCTGTTGTTGATTAAGCACAGAAATCCCATCAGATAGGTGCTACTTTCATTGAAATTTATGGTTAACCAGACCAGTTGGTGTGTTTAGTCAACTTGCCCTAAGCTGCAGAACTGGAAAATGACATAGTCAACTCTCACCAGGTCTGGCTGTCCCCAAAGTGCCCTGCCATCAATCATTGTCTTTTATTTTCTTACGTTCTTTCTTGTACAAATGGCCTTTAAAGGTCTTTAACTTCATGATGAGTTAAATGTTCAGGTTGTCCTTGATCTGTGAGTGAACATTGCCATTTTCTGAGTCTTTAAAAAAATTTTTTTTAATGTTTATTTATTTGAGAGAGAGAGGGCATGCAAGTGGGGCAGGGGCAGAGAGAGAGAGAGAGAGAGAGAGAGAGAGAGAGAGAGAATCCTAAGCATTCTCTCTGGCAGAGGTTGGACGTGGGGCTTGATCTCAGATCATGAGGTCATGACCTGAGCTGAAATCAAGAGTCGGACACCCAGCTGACTGAGCCACCCAGGCACCCGTCTGAGTCTTCTTTAGATGAATTATCTAAAGTGAATTCCAGGTCATCCAATGACTGTGTTCAGTGACAGTGACTGATTTTAGGCTACTCTTGCTCTTCAAATCCACGTAAAGTACCATATTCCTTAAAGTGGTGTATACCACAAATTCTGCTTGAATGATTATAAAGCCACCTACACATGAGCCAGGATTCACCACTTGAAAATGAGATTGTTCTCCATGCTCCAGCAAAATTTATTGAAATGTCTATTACATGCATACCCTGCTATTCAAATTCTTAAAAGAAATCCTGGCTGTTTATTTATTTTCCTGCCTGCTTCTAGGAAGGATTTGAGGTAGTTACTGTAGTGTATTTTCCTTATCACTGAGAGCTGGAAATTCAAAGGCAGAATATTTTGATGAAAGAGAGTAATGTTGAGATCTTGGTACTATTCCTGGAATTGATTTCTCTAAACACTAGAAATGGTGATTTAGAGTCTGGAATGAGATAGTTCCTGCTTTGAATATCTATCTGGCTACTTGCTACAGGACCTGGGGTGAGGCTAACGGCTTAAATTGTAAAATCGGGGGGTAAGAAGAATGCCTCATCACTGTGAGGGTTACCTGAGATAGTGCTTGTAGAACACTTGGTATAGTGTCTGGTATCTGGGGCGTGTTAAATAGATGTGCTGATGGTAGAGGCGGTGGGGGAAGAAGTAAGGTATACTAGTTCATTTTCTCCAATGCAGTCTTACACGGAAGCTAATTATATGAATCTGATTAGCTATTCTGATCGGGTGGGTACAGAGCTTCCCTTACCGGGCACTGCCATAGAACACCGGTACTCATATATTTCATGAGTGTCTACACAAATAGTTTAGGGATGTTGATTCTTGGCTTGAAATAAGGAAAGCAGGTGACAGTGGGCAATGGACAGATGGAGCACCATGGACAAGGAGATGGCCGATTTGGGTTTAATTTGTTTCTGTTGCGTTCAGTTTGCATGATCTTAGGCAGCTGTCTTTTTTCTTTTTTTTTTTAAGCTTATTTATATTTATTTTGAGAGAGAAAGAGAGCGAGCAAGGGAGGGACAGAGAGAGAGAGAGGGAGAGAGGGAATCCCAAGCAGGCTCTGCTCTGTCGGTGCAGAGCCTGACACGGGGGGCTCGAACTCCGGGAGTGTGAGATCATGACCTGAGCCAAAACCAAGAGTTAGACACAGCCACCCAGGTGCCCCTCTTAGGCAACTGTCTTAAACTTTCTGAGCCTCGGTTTCTTCTCTGAAACGATGACAGCGATCCCTACCCACCAGGGCCATTTTGAAACCTGCATGAGCTAACGTGTTATAAATGGAGGTTGAAGATGAACTAGTTTACAAATCTAGTTTTTTGTTGTGGAGATTATACTAGGATAGGAAAAATTTGGTACATAACTGCCAGTGGGACTTTATGGGCTGGGTTAGAGCCCAAGCCTGTGGTGACTTTCTTATTATTTTAAAGATCTACTTCCCCCAGCTGATCTCATTTACTTGGAAATTCTAGAGTGGCAGCATAGCACTTTGGATCCAATGGCTCATTGTCTCGGGATGCCTTTCCTTGGTTATCAGATGCTATACTAGGTTCCTTAAACCCTGGCTGCAAGGAAGAAATCCTTGTGTGACAGTAGATTTAGTGGGGTATAAATCTGCCTAACTAGCAGCTGGATAGTTGCTGATGAGGGTTGGCCCCAGAGTCGAGCAACATTAGCTGAGTTAGAAGGATGTGCTGATTCCAACTTCAAGCCACGGGGCCCAGCAGCAAACTGCAGGGAAGTAATAGCAGCCTGTGGTGTGGCCTGTTGTGCCACCGTCGTTCCTGTCAGTGTCACCATCATCACCATTAAGCTTTATTAAGTGCCGGCATGTGGAGCTCCCTTAGGTGCCATTGCAGGCAGGCAGGCGGCTGTGTGCTTAAACGAGAGCCTCAAGCAGGGTCATGAGGTGAAGGGCCCCAGCTATAATCCAAAGCAGGCCCACAGACGTGGCTGCATAGGCAGATGAGGAGATAGTTGGTGGCTGTTGTCTGGGGTGTGAGCTTAGCCCATGGCCCCTTTCTCTGAGAACTGTCCTGACTTTCGCCTTCAAGGCTAGGCCCTGGCGGTCAAGTTCTGTGTAACTTGGCTTCCGTGGCCATGCCTGTGTGGAGCAGGGATGCACACTGAAGCTGGGCCTGTCTGATTATCTTTCCCAAAGTTGGATTTGGGACGAAACCATTTGTAGCTACACTGGATAGGTAGGTGAATTTGGGAGCTGTGGAAAGCCATGTCTTAGATTCACTAATCCTCATTGCAGCCCTGTGGGGTCCATCTTCTTCTTATTTCCGTTTTATAGAAGAGGAAACTGAGTCACAGAGAAGTTAAGTAATTTACCTTCGTGTTGTTGGGTAGTGGCAGGGCGAGGCATGAAGCTGGCAGCATGAGCTCAGGCCTTCAGCCGCTCTACAACTGTCATTCTGAGAAAGAGAGGGGAAAATGCAGGTTAAATGACTGTGAGGGGAGAGGGGGTTTGGGGGGAGGGGAGGATCATAAGACTGACTGAGAGAGAAGCTGCCTTGATTCTGTGAGCTTTCTGGCTCCAGAGTCCAGTCCTCAGTGATTGTACTTTCTACTCTTGTGCATCGAGAAGTATCTTTGTGTCCTTATAAATAAATTCCTTTTTTTTGTACATAAAGTAGCTTTAGTGGATGTGTATTACTTGCAACCCAAAGAGTCTTAATGAAGTGACCATCCTGTCACAGTTGGTTAAAAAAAGACCATGGGTCATCCATTGGCCTGTGTAACCCTAGGTACCTTTACACTATATGTAGGTGGTGTCTGGGCTAGTGGAGGACAAAGGCAGGCCCACCAGTGACTGGAGCATAGTGTGACGAACTCTCTGAGAGATGTAAGCAGAAGTTGCTATAGAAACACAGACACGGGGGGCGCCTGGGTAGCTCAGTCGGTTAAGCGTCCAACTTCATCTTAGGTCATGATCTCACGGTTTGTGGGTTTGAACCCTGCGTCTGACGCTGTGCTGACAGCTCAGAGCCTGGAGCCTGCTTTGGATTCTCTGTCTCCTTCTCTCTCTGCCTGTCTCCCACTTGTGCTCTATCTCTCAAAAATAAATAAATATAAAAAAAATTTGTTTTTAATTAAAAAAAAAGAAACACAGACATGGGGCAAAAAAAAAAAAAAAGAAAAAGACAAAAAGAGAGACTGGTGGACTGGTGTGGGGTGTGAAGAATCAGGGATGTCTTCTCAGGGGGTATTTGAGCTGTTTTTGAGAATGAATAGAATTTAGCTCTGTGAAGAATGGGTGGGAGGAAGGGTATTCCAGGTAGTGAGAATGGTATGGGCAGGGGAAAAAAAGAAAGACAGACCAAAAAAGAAGGTGACACCTATAATAAAGAAGATATGGTATATATATTCAATGGAATATTACTCAGTGATCAAAAAGAATGAAATCTTGCCATTTGCAACAATATGGATGGAACTAGAGTGTATTATTTTAAGTGAAATAAGTCAGTCAGAGAAAGACAGATATCATATGATTTTAGTCATATGTATAATTTAAGATACCAAACAGATGAACATAAGGGAAGGGAAGTAAAAAGAATATAAAAACAGAGAGGGAGACAAACCATAAGAGACTCTTAAATACATAGAACATACTGAGGGTTGCTGGAGGTGTGTTGGGTGGGGGGAAGGGCTAAATGGGTGATGGGCATTAAATAGGACACTGCTTGGGGTGAGCATTGGGTGTTACATGTAAGTGATGAATCACTAAATTCTATTCCTTAAAAAAATTTTGATATAAAAAAAGAAAGAAAGAAAGAAAGCAAGCAAGCAAGCAAGCAAGCAAGCACTTCTAATGTGGAAAAAAGAAGAGAATATGATTAGTTGGAAACATGTATCAGACATCTACACGAAAGAAGATCCCAGCTTAAGTATAATAAAAAGTGCATGGACATACCAGTTGGGTCATCTGGAAGCAGATCCTGAGAGATATCAGGAGTGCAAGAACCGATGAAAAATAAAAATGGAGAGAGGAATCAGAATTAGGTATGGAAAGCCTTCAGACCGTAATGTGTATGATGAACATTTGAAAGGGTGCCAACCTAGTCCACCTCTAATTTTGAAAGTGGTCCTCAGCAAGAGTCCCTAAGGAAGACCTATGCCCAGCTTTCACGTTTGTGCCATAAAATAAACTGTACTTTCTTCTTTTATTTTCCATAGGAAGGAAGGAAAGAAGGAAGGAAGGAAGGAAGGAAGGAAGGAAGGAAGGAAGGAAGGAAGGAAGGAAGGGAGGGAGGAAGGGAGGAAGGAAGGGAAACCTGTGATACATTTTGGAAAGGACAAGTAGTTTAGTATGATGGAAAAGGAGGAAGAAGGAGGGACAGGATATACAACTTGGCATTCCTGGGTGGACCAGATCACAAAGGGTATCTAGTGCCAAGCTGTGGAGTTTGAACCTTATCCTCTACCCAAGCGATTTGTTACCTACCAGGTCCCTTCCCTCCCTCCAATAGGAAGACATCGGTAGCTTTTGAAATGGAAGAGATTATTGTGACTTTAGGCAATTTTAGGAAAAACACCACCACATGCAGAAATGCTAACACCCAACACTGCTGTTTTCATCTTTGCACATTATCTTCTAGTTGTCCTCAAACATGCCTATTTTTGTACATGGTTGCAATCCATCCATGTATCATTTTCACTTCCCAGTAGATCAAAAAGATTTTCTATGTTTCTGTGTTGGCCTTTCCTAATTATTATAGCAGCATGATACAGACACAAGGTTTTCTGAGTACACACACAGCTCCAGGCAATGCATGAGTTTCTGGTGCAGCAAAGACACATGACCTCAGGATTTCTGCTTTTGAGCAACTCAGGATCTGGTATAATAATGCTGCTGAAGTATGCAACTGTAGACACATTAAAGCATGTGGGTTTATTATTGTTTTATGAGAAATGTATTCAGTTCTTTGAGGATTGGTTGAGGGATTTTTTCTAATCCCTTTCTTCTGCGCTCACTGTCCCCTGCTCGCCCCGCACCCCCATCCCGTCTGCTCTGTGGCTAACAAACGGCCACATCTTCACACGCTTCTTGTGTTCATGTGCTACTTATCTGGTGTCTTTTTCATATCTTATGCTCCAAGTACTCTGAAAGCCATTTGATGGTTAACCATAAACAGTCTCCACATCAAGCTCTTGAGCCGAGTTAATTTGATTATGAAACATTATCTTGATGGTGGCAAGCGTCCAGTTGTCATCTTTTTAATGATACAGGTCTCCACAGCCTAAACTAATTATAAACTAGCTCCATTCCAGGGAGGACAGCACTGTCTAACCCGCCTCTGCAAGCCAGACCCAAGGGGCTTGGTGATATGAGCACCTCTGCTTTTCCTTCCTCGGGCCTTTGTGGATCTCAGCGATGTCATTTCTCTCCCTCTCCCTGCTCTTTTGTTAAAGAAAATAGGGGTGATTGGCCAAAATTGCTCTTTAAATTAAATTTTGGCTCCTATCTGCAGCATGATCATGAGCTTCCAGATTAAAGATGCAGATAATTTTGCAATCAGATTTACATTTTGGTCTGTAATGAGTTTAAAAGTCTTTACATGCTTTCGTTTCCCCCTCTGTGATGCTTTTTGTTGACTTACTTTATTTAGCTCGTTGGCTCAAGTGGTATTTTGTTGTTGGTTTCGGCTCCAGTCTCCATATCTTAAGTTCCTTATTTTCTCTGCTCCTAGTCTTGTATGAGTGTAGAAAAGACATTGATCATTTGGGATAAGTAAAAAACAAAATTAACGAAATTCATTCCATAGAGTCTAGAAGTGTTTCAGTATCCATATAACGAAGAAGTGGATGACGAAGCTAAGCAAACTGTATTCTCTGGAAAGCCTCATATCTGGTTTTACCATGTGTGTGTGTGTGTGTGTGTGTGTGTGTGTGTGTGTGAGAATCTGTGTTTGGACACAAGTATGCCAGTGTGGGCTGTTGACACACATACTTGAAATAGGTTGTTACTCCATAGATCTTAAAAATTTAGAAAACTCTCTTAGCCTCACTTTCTTCCCTTGTTAAATGGGAGCGATGACAGTTCTTACTATATATGGTTGCAGAGATAATTCATTTGATGTCACTGCAAAGCGCCTGCCATATAATAAATACTCAATAAATATCAACACTTAATATCATGGCCCTTGTCCTGTGGAAGTGCAAAGCCATCTTTATGATCTCAACTTTGAGCTACTAATAAGTCCCTATGTTCACCCATTTATAAAGAGGCCAAAAGCATTGCCAGAAAGCTTAAACCTTAGAAAAGTTACCCCAAGCCATGTTCTCCAGCATCCCTTAAGATTTCTCATGGATACCATCTTTGTGGAAGATCCCCCGCCCGCCATTGTCACAGCCCCTCATCTCTGATTTCAGCTGCAACTGGTATAACCAGTTTTGTCTCGGTCAGCTTCCCACCTGTGGCACCTGCAGTGGGACCCTTTCTGCTTCCTTCCCAGGACCACCTCTCTGGCTGGGAGCCTGCTTGGCCTGGGGCAAAGGGGAGTCTGGAAGTGTGGGGGAAGGAACTGCTTTCAGGGGCTACTGTCAACACCTGGGTTTTTGAGCATATGAATAAACGCTCCAGGCTTCCGTTCTTAGGTGCATCATTCTGGCTGCATTCTTGGGAGGTCCTGGCCAAATGAAGCCCTTTGCTCTGTGG